>NW_023502185.1:0-147827 GCF_013396075.1 Fusarium subglutinans
TCTTACTAAGCTAAATCTAGTTAAATCTTTACCTATTACTTATATAATCTGTTTTTTTTTATATAATTATAAAGGCATTTTACTACTTATAGAAATATATAATAAGTATAAGTCTATTATATTTTAGGTTTTGAAATAGTGAGCCCTATGGACTTTTGTATTCCTGCGTTAAACTAACTGCTTTTAGTATTTACCTTAAAAACTAATATTCTAATAAGTTATGTACAGTCCGCAGGGGTATTAAATGTGCATTTCCGCGATTATTCTGGTATTTTTTGCCACAACGGAATTACAAATACTAATAAAATATTATATACTTAGTATATCAATGGAGATAATTCTGGCCTAATCTACAGCAGATTGGCTACTAATTGAAGTACCAGATTTAACATTTGATACCCCTGGGGGCTGTACTCCGCATATACTTACTTTCCAGAGCATTGGATGCATTTGATGTATTACCTGCCAACCTTATCTACTACTACCTTAGTACCTAGCTTCAGAATGGCCTTGATATCTAACTCAATACCATTTTCTTTGAAGCCCATGGAGACTATAATTCTGGGTATCTCAGAAAGTCCTACATGTCAATTTTACCTGAAGAAGGTGCTGGGTGACTTATCTCGTGAGAGAAGTAATACCACATAGACTACCTAGTATCTTCAAAATCAACATTGTTTACTGATGGATTTACTCAGAGACTCGATGTTTGTGTAAAGATTTTCTTCCTTTGAGGCTTCCTTCTCAACCGAACTCTCTGGAACTCGTTGGCAAACTAATATCAAAGTGGGAGGGGCTTCCATAAACACTACTAAGGTAAGGTACCTTTACTTACACGAATCTATAACAGTCCCGGGTTTCATGCCAAAAAGCATCTTGAAGATGAGGCACAGAATTGGAGATGTGGCCTCATATATTTTAACCTTTATAAACCATACTGTCTGATTGCAGCAATGGTCATGCAACCGCTTTTGAACGTCATTAAAAGCAGTGCGTGTTGACTCTACAGCGATAATAAACCTGTCTGAAGAATATGCCCCCATTGTCCCTGTCGTTGTTGGGCAAGGTCTGCAGCTGTCCTACCTTGGTAGTCTCGCAACCCACGAATGTCCCTTTCTCTATTCACCGACAGGCGGCCAACACCTGTCGCCTCAGCCACAGAGCGAGCATATTCTGGAAAAGAAGACTCCGGGATCGTGGAACAAAGCCAAAGCAAAAGCCATAGCGATTCCTCCTGTGAGTTTTCGATCGCGAGGTGTAGCCCGTTCTTCATGTCTCCCAGAGGGTCCTGGTAGGTTACAAGGGCTGTGAGATCTTCAATACCAGCACCAGCGTCTCGGAGAAGCTCAACAACGCCGCCAACATCACCCTCCGCGCACATGACATGGAGCGCGCGAGCTGGTCGTGCCTCGGGGTTACTCTCAAGATATGCTTCTTCGGTGATGGATGGAAGAATATCTAGGTTTTCCTGAATGCCGCCTTCATTCGTATATCTTGTGAATATTGCGGTACCCGGGGGTGTCGAGAGGAAAGTGTTTGTCACCGAAGGGCCCCCTTCATTGACAGGAAGGTATGCGGTGCAGCTGGGACACTTGAGGGACAGGGCTACATCTGAAGACTGATCAAGCAAGCATTGCCTATTCAAGGTTAAGTGAGCTATTATACTCGGGCGAAGAGGTGTAAAGCAAACCGGGTTCTCAAATAAGACTTACCAATGAAAGTGACATCCACAAGGGAGCTCAAGATCATCGGGCACGGATGACTCTGAAGTGCTGGGGCCTGCTGCCCCGGCCTCGTCATCTACATCTTCTTCAGGATCCAGACGCAGCACCAACGTCTCTTCACAAACTTTGCAGAGAGCCATCTTTGTACCAAAAGAGAGTGGCTGGCTGGCTGGCTGTAAACTGATAGGGAGAGACACAGCAAGGGGTGGATGAGAAATTCTATAAGTCCCAAGGCGGTAGCTTTTTACTGTACTCTTTTTCAGGTTAGGTATCCACCGTTTAGTTTTCATCCAATGCCCTCCACTTGCTCGGCCTGACGCAACGGAGTGGGGCTTGTGGTTGGAAGTTTGGAACTGAGGTAGAAGCCTTGACCTGCAACAGTGACAGCTCCCTGACCAAATACTGGTAGGCTCGGGCTGTTGACACATAGCTAAGGTACCTACCTACCTATAGGTAGGTCTGTAGGTTACCTTACCTAGTAGGCTGAACACAGCAGTCAGGTACTACATAGATGAACCTATCTAGAGGTACCTATAACAAGAGCAAGCATTATCAATCACTAGGTGAGGTACCTATCATTAGGCTTCATAAAACAGCGTTTTTCAACAGGCAGTGAATTACAAGCGGGCATTTAGCTGCCTTGCATCACTAAGGGAGATACTCCGTATTGCCTGGTACAATACCTAAGTACTAAGGTAAGGTAGGTTACTAGGCCAGCAGGCAACGACTAATTCTCTACGCCATGTGTTGTGTGCTTAGGCCTGCTGTCGTAAGTGATTGCGAATACCAACACAACCTGGAGGCCTTGAGGTACTAAATGCCTCTGAATGATACCTACTAGGTACTAAGTGAACTACCCTAAGTAAAGTTGAAACAATAGAAATTGGAGCGCTGCACTGCCATCTCGAATGGCCGACATTACATCACCGCTTAGCAGGCCACTAGGTATGAGAGACTCTTGGCAGGGAAGCTCCCCGCAGTGACGTGGCGTGAAAGTACTTCGGTTTATGGCATAAGTATAACTATCGCTGGCGAGCCCCCCGTAGGTACATATATTACAGTCGGATAGTACTTGATCGACATCATCATCTAGGTACCTCCTTCATTTAGGTAGACTAGGATCTCCCCCACTCACTTAACCTACGCCGCCTAAAGACTGTCTCTCTCCTTTCAGGTGCCCAATTCTCGCATCATCTTTTTCCTCAACCCATGAGAGGAGAGCCCACGAATACCTCCCTGCGCTCGAGAACTGCCTCACCTCTCTGGTGATTTCGGATTCTCAATAGCATACCACGCCCTCGCTTGCTCAGCTGTCCAACTGCATAGGTGCCCTCCTGGAGCACCCCGCCCTCCCCCGCCATGAACGTTTTGAAACTTCAGAGGTCGGTCGTACCGGAACTCGCGGGCTTCATCGCGAAGCTGACTATGTTTTAATAGGAAGTTTCCTCAATTCCAACAGAACGAAATCTTCAGCTTGTCCGATGCCTTTCAGCGGCTTGACGTCGACGATAGAGGATACCTTGACGAAGCTACCGCTATCAAGGCAACCCAGCAGAGCGAAAATCAGCCCTACGATGTTGTGCGCCAAGCTCTGAAAGAAGTCGAGCTTGACTCTTCGCGACGCGTTGAGCTCGAGGATTATGTTAGCGTAGGTTCCGAATGCTCGCATTTGCCCTTCTACATATACTAACCTATACCGCGCCAGCTCGTTGCCAAGCTTCGCGATTCATCGCCCGCTCAGAAGCGCATGTCCACGGGACCAACTCCTCCCTCTGCAGGTGGCGGTGTTGTCGCGCAACGTACTGGAGGCCATGCTTCCAAGGGTAGCGTGAGCGGAAAGATCCAGGTCCAGGGCTCTAATGCCAACATCACCCACACCATTAATGAGGATGAACGCACCGAATTTACCCGTCACATCAATGCCGTGCTGGCTGGCGATGCTGATATTGATAGCCGCCTCCCCTTCCCCACCGACACTTTCGAAATGTTCGACGAGTGCAAGGATGGCTTGGTTCTAGCCAAGCTCATTAACGACAGCGTTCCCGATACAATTGATGAGCGTGTCCTTAACATACCCGGCAGGAAGATCAAGAACCTCAATGCTTTCCACATGAGTGAGAACAACAACATTGTTATCGAGTCTGCCAAAGGTATTGGCTGTTCTGTTGTTAACATTGGTGCTGGTGATATCATTGAGGTTCGAGAACATCTTATTTTGGGTCTCATCTGGCAGATCATTCGACGAGGATTGCTAGGAAAGATCGATATCAAGCTCCATCCTGAACTGTATCGACTGCTTGATGAGGACGAGACACTTGAGCAGTTTCTCCGCTTGCCCCCCGAGCAAATTCTCCTCCGATGGTTCAATTACCATCTGAAAGCTGCTAATTGGCCCCGCACGTAAGTTTTGTCTGGCATGATTTGTCTTTCGTGAAACTAACCATTCTTAGCGTCAAGAACTTCTCTTCTGATGTTAAGGATGGTGAAAACTATTCGGTTCTGTTGGCGCAAATTGGTCCCGAGTATGGCGTTACCCGTGCGCCTTTACAAAAGCAGGATCTGCATGAGCGAGCTGAGGCGGTCCTACAAGAAGCAGATAAGCTCGGATGCCGCAAATTCTTGACACCAAAGTCACTCGTCGCCGGTAACCCCAAGCTTAACCTAGCATTCGTCGCCAATCTATTCAACAACCACCCCGCCCTCGACCCCATCACTGAGGAAGAGAAACTCGAGGTTGAAGATTTCGATGCGGAGGGCGAACGCGAGGCTCGAGTCTTTACACTGTGGCTGAACAGCCTGGACGTCCAACCTGCAGTTGTCTCGTTCTTTGATGACCTTAGGGATGGCAGTATCCTCCTTCAGGCTTACGAGAAGGTCATCCCGGGCTCTGTCAACCCCCGTCACGTCAACAAGAGACCAGCGCATGGAGGTGAGATGTCGAGATTCAAGGCCGTCGAGAACACCAATTACGCGATTGAGCTTGGAAAGCAAAATGGATTCTCGCTAGTTGGCATCCAAGGCGCTGACATTACTGACGGGCAAAGGACCTTGACTCTGGGTCTTGTGTGGCAACTCATGCGCAAGGACATCACCGTTACTCTATCTTCACTAGCTCAGAAGCTGGGCAAGCGAGAAATCACCGACTCTGAGATGGTACGATGGGCAAACGATATGTCACGAAAGGGCGGCAGGAATTCTTCCATTCGCTCTTTCAAGGACCCTTCAATCGGATCTGGCATCTTCCTTTTGGATGTTCTGAATGGAATGAAGAGCAGCTATGTTGATTACGATCTTGTCACATCTGGGCAGACTGACGAGGATGCTTACTTGAACGCCAAGTTGAGTATCAGCATTGCTCGAAAGCTCGGCGCGACTATTTGGCTGGTTCCCGAAGATATCTGTCAAGTCCGTAGCCGCCTCATCACCACCTTCATTGGTAAGTTCTACCGTAAAAGAGCTCTCAAGTACAATATGCTAATGCGACTGTTAGGTTCCCTTATGGCTACCCACGAAAGGATGTAGATCTAGGTTGGGACTTGTTTGGCGATGGCGCGATTGAGGACGTGGTTATTTGTATGCAGGAATATTCGATATTTTCTAAAAGCTTTGGTTCCAACAACCATCATATTGCCAATCCAGTACCATTCGTCATTCTGATAGATGTGATCATCCGCTGTATTATGGCCGGTCTAGGTGATGAGGATTTTGCTCGGGAATAGAGATCAATGGGACATTTTTCATTATTATTGCCGGCTGAAGTCCTCTCTCAGAGGATCAAATACAAGCTACACAACAGACTTGGTCCTGTAAAAATACCCAACCAAAAGATCAAGTTACCTAGTGTCTTGCGCCCACGCAACCACTTGGTGCGGCTCAGCCTTACTAACTGTGAACCAGTCAGTCAGTGGTCAATCCAAGGTTCGGGTCACAAAAACTCACTGGTAGTTGGCACATCTGGAGGAACAGAAGATAGCCTCTCAGCTTCTTAAACAGACACCACATGACCAATTCGTGGACACAGGCTGAAAGAAAGAATGTAATCAGTGTGGCTGTATGCTTGTTGACCTTCAGAGATGATATAGAGCTATGATAGACGTGGCGGAGAAGAAAGACGTGAACAGGTCGATTCCAGTCCCGGGCGAACTGATCCCAGGAGACTATTGAGCAGATATCAGTTACATACTACTTACATTACTGAGAACAAATAGCGAATAACTTACCGCTGTTCCACCACGCATCATAAAAGTTTCGATCGGCGAAATATGTCAACTCGGCCAGGATATTCAGGATAGTTTCCCATATGAGATACCAGACAAGCTATGTTGTGTTAGAATCAATCACAGATAGCGAGGATTTCTGTCTGCTCACCAGATACTCCATCATAAAAGGGAAGATGAGATCGAGGAGGAACCCTGGAAACTCCTGAAATCTCCCAGCCAGTGGTACGCCTTTCTCCTTCATCTCAATGGTCTTCATGACGACGGGATCTGAGTTTCAGTTAGCATGGCAAATGGGAGTTTCTAGAGGAACGCAACCGACAAATAGAGTGCTGTGAGACCTGAACCATCACAAATAGAACCCCAAACATTGCAGTAAACTTCTCCAATACGTACGACCAGTCGATAGAGTTTGATCGTGGGTATTCTATCTCATAAACAAGAGTTGGCAGAGGGATCCATTTGTAGTGATCGATAAAAGACAGGTTGTTGGGGTAAGCTTTGCCTATGGTGGCTGCTGTTCCCTTGAGTTCATCGGTCATTGCATCCACCTCCCACTTCATGATGCGCTCAAAGAGAGCTACTTGCTCGTCGTCCAAGGGCTGGTGAGAAGCAATGGCTCGTGAAATCTTGTCTATATCGCTTTCTTCCTGGCCGGGCTGCGCAGAGATGGACTTTCGGCGCTCTTCGGCGGAAGGGGTAACACTAAGATGTTGTGTTGAGATGGCTGATGCCGGGGGTTCAGTCTGCGATGGGGTCATGGCTGGATCAACTAGGTCTAGTTGCCTAAGCTTCGTCATTATCTTGGCACGCTGTTTATAGACTGTTGATAAGTGACCGTTGTAGAAGGCGTAGGAGTGTTGCTTCATCAGCATGACGATGCCATGAAGCACAAAAAACACAGTATGAGTCCATGGCCAGTCACGCCAGAGAGTCAGGCCAACAACGCCGGCCAGAAAGGCCGTTTGCCACATCTGAGAATATCCATGAGCTTCATTCCCAGGCTCTTGTATGACAATTGTAACTTACATTCTGTATAACCCATCCAGCGCCATCCCAGTTGAGGTAGTTGGCAGATACAAGTCGTTGAATCATCCAGGTCACCGCTGTGAGGGCACACATGATACCATCCGAGAGAAGAAGGACGACAACTTTGGCACAGTCAGTCTCGCGAACCCGGAAAGAAAAAGTGTTAAGGCCATATCATACCATCTCGATGGAACATAGTCTGCACGATTTCGTTGGTCCCCAGGGGGTTTCCATAGACTTGCCAGTTCTGGACCGAGATTTTGAAGACGAAAAGAGTAACGGCGAGCCAAAATAATGTATAAAACCCATGAAATGGACTGTTCGACGCTGATGGGCTATGACGGTCAAAGGCTGAGAATTGGCTAGTGAAGACAAGATCGGCAAACTTTCGCCGTCTCTGTTTTGGACCGGTCGATTCTTGTGACCACTCTGAGCTAGTTTTAAGCAGCCGTTGCAGGCTATTGTCCTCATCTAGAACAAGATGGATACCTGAGTCACGACGCTTGAAGCGCAACCCAGGCTCTTGTTGCAGTTTTTCAAAATCAGAGCCAGACAGGGATATGGTTTCTGGTCGAGGCCGGGGATACCGATGCCGGACACCTGATGGCTCTGTCAGGGTCGGTCGAACATTCTCATCGTAATCCTCTTCACTCGGTGTTTCAGAGCCAAGTCCTGGGCTGGGCCCGTCAATTGTCATACCAGCGGCTCGTAGAGCTTCCCCGAGTGATCTCGGTGCTGGTCGTTGGGCTTCCGGGGCCGGCTGCCCGATACTGCGGCCGGAAAGCGGGGACCTCCCCGGGGCAGTTGAGGATACCATTGGGTTGATAATGATAAGTAATGCAGGCTGAGGATAGTTTAGATAGACGATCCGAGTTATTGTCGAAATAGATAGGCCGGTCAAGTAATTGCAGTCCTGATAATGTCCTCCTATGTCGGTCTAGGGAAGGCTGTAAAAATTCTAATAGATCAACTGTATATTCAGTGTTCTCTGGGAGACAAATCAATATATGGAACTATGGGAGAGCTATCAAAGAGAAGTAACTGCGGCCTTTTAAGATAGCTGTCAAATGAGTTCGTGCATTGATATGATCGGATGTCACGGGCTGAAGATCAAAAGACACAGCCGGCATTTGACAACGCGCGGATGCCGACCGTTCATTACTTGTTGATGAGTCCGAGGTTGCCGTTGATAAGGGAAAGCTGGAAAGCAATCATGCTTATTATCTTGCTTTGTGGATAAGGCTTGTAAGACTGACTGACTCATGGTGTTAAAGTATTAGTAAAACGTCATTGTGCAAAGAGCCTCGGCCACTGGACCCTCCACTACCTATTAACTTAACTTTTCCACAGCATGGATCCAGGTAGGTAAGGTACTAAGGCAATGGATGCATTGGCCAGCAGACGTGGATGAGGCCTACACATACTGTCGGGATGCTCGGTAACAAAGAGACTGCAACTCTTCTCTAGTGTAACATGGGCCTCTATACCTTGTAGGATCAGTCAAGTCAACAGATAGCACTTTGATCTTGTTCCTGCTCCTGCATATAAGACATAGTCAAGGCATGTAGATATAGTAGTGAACCAAGCTAGTACAGCCAGCAATTTGTTATGTACCTTACCTCAGTAATCCGTATATGTATCATCGACATGTTCAGATCATCGTCGCAAGATTTGAGATGTCATGGCAAGGATTAACGTCAATGGGGCTTAGGCTTCAATTGCATATGCCCGTCTCTATTTCACAAGCTTCTACGTAGACCTTGAGGTCCAGGGTGGCATGTGGCTTGACATGGCGATGAAAGGGCCACATACCATAGGTAGTAATTGAAAGCTGGGTAAGTAAATCTAAGGTGGTATTGAGAGATATGACATCATAGCCCGTGAGTACGGATAAGTTGGAGCTCACAAAACACCGACAGGCAGATGATCCGATGGTGTCAGTATGAATGTGAATTGCCTCCACAAATTTATACGAGCCATCCATCCACGTGTCGGATTCCGGGCTTGTATAGAGCGCGCGCGCCGTCCTGTTGAGCTCCGTGTCCCGATCTAAATACCGACCACGAATAAAGCTTCTGATTAACTACCGGAGGAGACAATAACACAGGTAGATCAGATCCCTCAGCATCACGCACGGAAATTTCCTGTCTACCTAGGTACCTACTTATGCAGGACCCGAATTCTCTGCATCACTCACGATTCATGATGCTTCAAAGCAAGGCTGAAAGCGGGTCTGCGGCTCCTGCCTACCTAGGCACTTCGCTGAACTTCTTCTTAGTTGGCTAGGTAGGTAGACTTGGTTTCATTGGCTGCTGAGTACCTACTTTAGGGGGGTTAGCTGCATTATGTCAGCTTTCCGCCGCTAAATTTTCCGTACCAACACTCGTGACCGCATCGTACAACTTCAACACTGTTTGAGGTTACACTATCATCAACACGTTTCCATCAATATTCTCCCCCCCAGCACTTTTCGGGACTGCTGCATCAGTTTCATATTCGTTCTTATCACCCAGCATCTCTAGTTCTACTAGACAACAATGTCTCGCGGCGGCACCACTCTCTACGTGACCGGCTTTAGCCACGGCACCCGCGCTCGCGACCTCGCCTACGAGTTCGAACGGTATGTCAACCTCGTCCACGCCCACGCCCACGCCCTCGCCCTCGTCCGCGTCCTATCGTTCTCGCGCGCGCCTTCGTCCATGTCTATACCATGAGCTGCAGGCTTTTTTTATGGTCTTTAGCCTGGTCCTGACGCCTCGCCGTCTATCGTCGTCCTCGCGCCATCGTCCTCTCGTTCCGTCCGCGCCCACGTCCCCAGCACTCTCTCCTTCCCTGTCTTCCCACGTTAGTAGATGGGACTGCTTGTCCATTGTGCAGTCACATTTCGATTGAGTTGGCGCGGAGTCTTTCGAGATCCGACGTGCGAATGCGCATAGCGTTCATTTCAAAAAGGGGGCATCCGCCGGCGTTCAGCTGCGTTACAATATGTTCTGTAGTATACTGACCTTGAATCTGATAGTTACGGACGACTGGTTCGCTGCGATATCCCCGCACCCCGGTCTACGTCTTCCCGGCTGTAAGTATGCTCTATTCTCGATTTGGCGTGCAGTTGGGCTGACATGGCAGTAGCTTCGCTTTTGTTGAGTACGAGGACCGTCGTGATGCTGATGATGCCTACCATGAGATGCACAACAAGCGCATCGGTCGTGATGACATTTTAAAGATTGAGGTATGCAGCCCAAGCAAGACATTTGAAGCGCAATTACTAATCCAGTATCAGTGGGCTCGTACTCCTCCTTCTGCCTCATGGCGCTTCGAATCTGGACGCGACCGTGACCGACGTGGTGGTGCTCGCTCCCCTCGACGTGGACGCTCTCCTTCTCCCCGCCGCAGCACTCGCGATTATTCTCCTCGCAAGGACGACCGCAGGGACCGTGACCGAGACTATGATCGCGAGAGCCGACGTGACAGGGATCGCTCTCGCAGCCCTGATCATCGGTATATTTTTTACTTGGCGCTCCAATGATACACACGCTAACCAGACGGCAGGGACCGTGAGCGTGACTCCAAGGATGAGCGTGATGATCGTGACCGACGGGAGAACGGTACGAATGGTGACGAGCGAAAGGGTATGTTTTCCCACTCTTGAACCACTTGACTTTGGCTCACTCTGCGCACAGCTCTCGACAGTCCTCCTGCTCATGACGATCTTGATGTTGCCGAGTAGACGACTCTCGGACAACAAGAGACCCCTTGTCATTTCTGACCAGGCTTCTCAAGTAAAAGTTTCTGCGACCTGCTTAGGGCCGGCATTGCTCCCTATTATTTGACAGGTCCACTGTGTAATATTGTTTGAAAGGCCCAGCCAATACGGCATGGAACGTATAAGATTCTGCAGATGCCATGTTGGGTCGGATATGGGTGCTTTTTTTTTTCTTTCCAAGACTGAAGGCTTTTGCCACGGCGCGTTTCCTTTGGAAGTTCTCATTTCGTAGGTAGTTTATCTGTAGACTGTTTTGTAACACGATTCGGCGCAACGGGTCAACGATCTGTCTGTATCGCACAATTCTCGAGCCTCCTTTGCAGTGATACTGGGGGGTATGCACCAGCTGACGATGACGTTGTACATCTCAGGGCTGTGACTGGTTCCGTTCATGCGGTCGCGCTACAGAGAGCAGGGACTTATCATGGCCAGTCACCATGAAACTTGTGTCTTCTCAGCCCCTTGCCCCTGCGCCTAGCTGAAAGGAGTCTGATCAATGGCTGGCTTTAGTGTCTAGCTAGCTATTCTTGAGTCAGCGCCTCTCTGATTCCGCCTTCAAATAAGATTCATCAGAGACGACTCTGGCATGTAGAACGGGCACAGGATAACGTTACAGGGACACCAAACTGGGCCAGATGCGAACAAGACCTGAACAGTTTTTATTCGCACAAAGCGCCAGTCTTTACCAATGCTGCCAACCCGCGCCGTTCATATGATCACTTCGACACATCTGCTCGCCGTCATATGCCCTCTACTTACCCTGTAGCACACAGAGTCGCTGACCTGGCTGCGAGACCTTTCTACCCCACAGTCAAGCTTTCCAGGTCCTGCTTCTAACTACTTCTCCCGAGCGGAAACCGGGGGACCACGCGCGCGCCCCGAAGTCATCCGCAACGCCGGCTCACGCGCCCTCATCCGCTCCTTGACGACGGCACCGATCCCGTCTCCCGTCCGTCAACATCTTCTTCCCATCATCGATCCAGGCTGTTCATATAAAGACAATACCTACCCAACCGCTGACGATCTAATCGCCAATAATCCGCCCGCACGCCCTGTCGTGTGTCGGCTCTGGCGCAGACTCTAAAACTTCTCCCCAAATGGTTGCTTTCACTCTATCCTCACCTCGACCTTCCAGCATGCCATTACTATTCTTTCAACCACAGTAACAATTCGAGACACAATCGTTTGACAGGAAATACCTAATACCGGAGACGATATTCAAGTTTTGAGGCCACCCGCCACTGTCGCAATCGAGGTTGAGATCTAGCAACTACTTTAAACCGGGCGCTTTCAACAAAGACGAAGCCTTGTCTTGGGACCAATTGCCATTGTCTCACATACGACGCAATACGTTCACCCGTCTCCCGTCGCCATGTCCACCTCCACCGTATGTCACGTCATGTATGCGCTGATTGTTGACTTGGATGCAGTCTTGGTGCAAAGCCATTTTTCTCATGAAAGATTTGCTAATCAGGTATTATAGTCACAACCAGACATGGTCAATTCGGCCGAGGCTGCGGCCCCTAGCCGCTCCATGCAGTTCCGGGAGACCATCTCTCAGCCAGTGATTGCCGCATTCTGCGCAGGAGGTGTTGCTGGCGCTGTCTCTCGAACCGTCGTATCCCCCCTTGAGCGGCTCAAGATCCTCATGCAGATCCAAAGCGTCGGACGAGATGCGTACAAGCTGTCAGTAGGGAAAGCCCTGAGTAAGATGTGGAAGGAAGAAGGCTGGAGGGGGTTCATGCGAGGCAACGGCACGAACTGTATCCGCATCGTCCCGTACTCTGCTGTGCAATTCAGCAGTTATAACTTTTATAAGCGGGTATGCAATGCATCATGCGAGGCCCACGCTCATACCCACCAAACTGACACATACGCAGAACATCTTTGAAAGCTACCCGGGTGCTGACTTGGCACCGATTACTCGCCTCATCTGCGGTGGCATCGCTGGTATAACGTCCGTCTTCCTCACCTACCCTCTCGACATTGTTCGTACACGGTTATCCATCCAATCTGCAAGTTTTGCCGAGCTAGGCAATAGGCCAGACAAACTGCCTGGTATGTGGACTACTCTGGTGCAAATGTACAAGACCGAGGGTGGCATGTCTGCTCTATATCGAGGCATTGTTCCTACAGTTGCCGGAGTAGCACCATACGTAAGCCTTTAATCTCCCACCTGCATTAACCTACAAGTTTCAAGAATTGATTGATTCTTCCAGGTCGGTCTTAATTTCATGGTTTACGAATCAGTCCGAAAGTACTTGACGCCAGAAGGAGAGCAGAACCCCAACGCAACTCGTAAGTTGCTGGCCGGTGCCATATCTGGGGCTGTTGCCCAAACCTGCACATACCCCTTGTAAGTAGCTCTGCTGTAACAATTATGTGATCGCCCTGCTTACAGAACACACAGCGATGTTCTACGGCGACGATTCCAGATCAACACCATGTCAGGCATGGGCTACCAGTACAAGGGCATTACAGATGCAATCCGGGTCATTGTGATGCAAGAAGGAATCAAGGGCCTTTATAAAGGCATAGTGCCTAACTTGCTCAAGGTTGCCCCCAGTATGGCATCAAGCTGGCTGAGCTTTGAGATGACCCGTGATTTTCTCGTCGATCTCAGGCCCGAAGCTGAGCCACGCTCCTTGTGATTTTATATAGATATGTGAAGATAGTTTGTACTACAGAAGAGGTTTTCTCTTCAGGCATGGCTTTTGGCATTGGGGAAAAGAACTAAAAAGGAAACGGACTGGCGCAGTCATGGGAGACGTCAGGGACGTAGATTTGTACAATCATGAAGCAGTTGGAGCACATGGCACAAGCTTTGGTGCGAGGCCTGTCATATACATTACTGGATGATGCATAGAGGTAACGAAAGATCTGGCGGCGGATACGGGGCAGGGACACTTGAACTGATAGACAAATACCATATTAGTCCCTATCATGGATCACTTGATTGGCTACAAGTAAGACCTTCATGTCTTCCCTCCAGGATATTAGAGGTATGTTTGCATCATTGCCTCGACACCTCTCTCCATCACGACACTGGTAAAGTCGTAGAATGACGGCATAATTGGCAAATCTATAAATGGTTCTCACCTGAAATGAAGACATGCGTGGGGAATGGTCCTGGCCATAGATACTAGGTACCTAGTAGGTATAGTGAGTTGACCAAGTGATACCTACATAGGTACCTTAAATATGTAGACGTAGACCGAGGTGAGTTCGGTGACAGACTGACCCACTGTCAAGGTGACCTAGAGTGGTTAGTTCCATTTTCGGCGGCCAGCTACGAGGAACGCACTACCAAACCCTAACTGCCGTCATTGACCGCCCTCGATCGGGAAGGAGCGAGTTGCACCGACCCACCATCCCAAGGCCTGAATTTTTTCGAAGGAAAGTGTTGTACGCATCCGCCTCTATACCCAACATCGCCAAATTTCACAGCGACAACCGCCGCCATGGGTACGTGAAGATATTGAAGTTCAGCCTTTGTATGCGAGTAGAGAAGGAGTGCGCTATTGTGCCTCTTTCTCTGCGACCAAGGCACCATCTTGTTCGCGAAAGCGCAAGACAGAGTTGCCCATTTTTGAGCATGCTTGAACCAAATGGCTGACGATGGCTTCACCTCACAGGTATCGATCTCGACCGCCACCACGTCAAGGGCACTCACCGCACTGCCCCCAAGAGCGACAATGTCTACCTTAAGCTCTTGGTGAAGCTTTACCGCTTCCTGGCCCGTATGTCCAATCCCCCACCTGAAAGCGAACAAGCCCGATCGAGAACTCTCAAATTAACCATCGCCTCACATTGTGTAGGCCGAACCGACTCTTCCTTCAACAAGGTCGTTCTTCGACGTCTGTTTACGTCCAAGATCAACCGCCCTCCCGTCTCCCTGTCCCGAATTGTCGCCAACATCAACAAGGAGGGTGAGAAGCGAACCGTCGTCGTTGTCGGTACCATCACCGATGACAACCGCCTGCTCGAGTGCCCTAAGGTGACTGTCGCTGCTCTGCGATTCACCGCCACTGCCCGCGCTCGCATTGTCGCCGCTGGCGGTGAGGCCATCACCCTGGACCAGCTTGCTCTCCGTGCTCCCACCGGAAGCAACACCCTGATCCTACGTGGCCCCAAGAACGCCCGTGAGGCTGTTAAGCACTTCGGCTTCGGTCCCCACAGCCACAAGGTAATATCATCCACTTACGGCGTTTCGGTAACAGTCTCTAACATCCCCTGCAGAAGCCCTATGTCGAGTCCAAGGGCCGCAAGTTCGAGCGTGCTCGTGGCCGAAGACGTTCGCGCGGTTTCAAGGTCTAAGCGGGTGGTTGGTGAAAAATATTGGCCTTGGGTGGAGTTTGGGCCAGGTCATGCGGCAAATGATGTCAAAACACGACTGGCAAATGGGTCTTGCATGGAATTGGCGTGCCTAGGTATCACAAAATTCTACAATGAAATTCTCGCGCATTGCTGCCGTCATGATGTTGTTCGCTTCCATGTCATAGGAGATGGCATGCCCCTGACACCATTTATCTCAAAGGATTATAAGATAGTAAATCCAATGCCAAATAATTCTTATAGATACACATGAGAGACCTATTCGTCTTTGTCTGTGTGCTCTATCGCAATACCAGGTTTCCTCCGTAGGCCAATAAAGTATGCTTCCCGGCTCTCCTACTCAAGGAATTAGTAAGTTGTATCGAGGATCATGGCTCGACTTCTGGAAATACCTTTCTTGAAGAATCAGGCTTCTCTCTGAAAACTTTGGTGAAGAGAGTTTTCAACTTTTTCTCGAACTCCTTATCCTCGGGTCCCTGGTAGAATTTACAGACGAAATGTCCCCCAGATCGAAGAGTGTCGCTAGCAAACTGTAGAGCAGCAGCGCAAAGATCCTTTGTTGAAATGTTAGTACAGGTCACTTGTGATATGATTCAGGAACCCATACCATACTGCCCACATGGTCACGGAAGCCGTTTCCGCTCGTGTTCATCAACCTATGATAGGGATTACTCAATGTCTTCACGCTAAAGCCGGTGGTTTGCTCCCAGGGTGCTGACATGTCACTCAAAACAATCTGCTAGAGCATTAGCATCTTGAAAAGGTTTCTAGAAAGAGGGAATGGACAAACATCGACGATCCGCTTGCTTGGTCCTTCTAGTCCAGATGCTGGTGGCTCATTTTGCCCCGTGTGTCGTTCCATGTCGAGATAGCTAGGGCGGTCGACCGTGATGCCTTCTTCTGTGACAGAGCTGTCAAATTTCTCAGTTTCCTGACCAACAGGTGGGTTCTGATGGCTTTCAAGAATGAAGTTTTTGACCATCTCCTGGACAACTGGCGAAAGAAAATCGCCCTGAAATGTAGCTACACCACGAGGCGGTTGGGCCGGGATGAGGTCGATACCGATGACCCGGCCATTCGGTCTCGTCCTTTCCACGGCCACCTTGATTTATCAACAAGGCTGTTCACTGCGATGGCACTGAGCCTTACCTGTGACCAACTGCCTGGTGCATATCCCTTGCGGGGGTGAGCTCAACGATTCACATGTTGCTAGCAGAATGAGGGGAGTGGTGGACTTACCAGGTCAACCACTGTCTGCCCATTGCCTTTGAACAGCTTGTACTTGGAGTCCATCTAGCCACTATATTAGCCCGTACCAACGAAATTCGATGCATGGAGTAGATTCACTTCTAGGAGCTTGAAAGCTGCTCGGCTTTTAAGCCCTTGAACCTTCGCACCACGTGCATATGCGTCACGGCCTTGACGCTGTTTCCAACGAGACCCTGATGAGGACCATCGGATCGATTCAGCTACTGGCCGTGAATGGAGTAAGCATGGGCTGAGCTTCCAGCCCAGGTTTGGGAACGTCGACGGCAGTCGGATGTTCATCAAAATCGACGGGTTGAAGCAGGCGTTCTTGGTAGTAAAACTCTTCGCTACTGTCTGTTAAACACAATGGATGGGGGGGGGGGGGGGGGGCGGCGCAACGCTGACAGGCACCTTGATTGTAATATCAGTCAGTATCTGAGCATAGGTAGATTGGTGTAATGGTTTTATTCACAGTACTGTTATTCCTGGTTGTAGAGAGTAAATAGTGGTCATTCAGCATGATCCCTTGATACCCGACTGATGAAGCAGGCTAACCTATACCTTATATTGTCATGTATTCGAACCTTTCAAATTTCCAAGGAATCAGAGTGCATGTAATACTGAGCATAAGTGAACACGAGAGAGTAACGCAGAGAAGAAATAGTCATTGCCCCAATTCAAAACCTTTGCGCCTGGTTACCGAGCAATCCTTAACCTGAAACCGCCGCTATTTCAGATAACAAACAGTACAAATGCAAACGCCATGCAATGCGATTTCCACATCTACCCCTTGTTCGATAAATAACCTTATCATACACTTTCCTTAATGTAAGAAACTGGCTCCCACTCCTCGCCTGTCCTTCTTCAGCGGCGAGAATGTTGCTCCACCGAATGCACCACGAACATTTCCCAGCGGTGCCTTGAGCCTACGCCCAGCCCCCATCTGAATCTTTGCTGGTCTGGGAGCTGGTTCCGCCTCCTCATCGTCGAACAGATTCTTGTTGCCACCACCAAGCATTTTTCGCTTCTTCTTCCGTATATCTGCATCATCGTTCCCATTTCTCAAGGACGCCGCAGCAGGGTTAGACTTCAGCAGTCCCGGCACCTTCTTGGACTTCTCGGTAGGTTCAGTTTCCGGTTCGTCAGCCTCGTCAACTTCGGCTATCATCTCGACTCTACTAGAAATCTTGGCTACCTTGGCCTTTCTCTTTGCCTGGACCGGCATGTTCTTCTTCGATGTTGGTGCCTCGTCCAGGGCTTTCCTTGGTCTACCCCGGGCCTTCTGTGCCTTTGGCTGCTCCACTTCCGCGGCGACAGCATCATCCTCAGCTTGGTGATCTGGCTCTGCAGTCTCCTCTATGGGCTCCATAGACATAGAATCGCCAGCTCCTGGTGCAACATCTTCAAAGGCAACAGGTTCCGAGGCGCCCGTAGACTTTCCAGTGGGTGAGTGAAGTTCGCTTAGCTCATCAGACATGTTCTCCGAGAGATTCTTGGTACGGTTCAAAAAGGGCGTGATTGAGAACGTCGACTTCTCTCCTACCAAGGCGCGCTCACCACCTCGTTTCTTGGAAGGCCGTCTCAAGGTTGCCTCATCTGGGCCTGGGGTTCCGATGCTGATGTCTTCCATGCTCAGGTCCTGTGCTCTCTTCTTTCCAATGGGATGTTCCTTCATCGTGACACTCTTCTTGCTTGACTTGTTAGTCGCCATAGCCTTACGAGCTTCCTCCAATTCAGCACGACAAGACGCGAGCTCGGCTCGTGTGTCCTTGAGGTCTCCCTGCGTTTTCTTCAGCTTGCTCTTTGTATCCTCCACGCGGCCTTCGAGCATGTCACATTCACCCCGGACTTCCCGTAGCTCTCTGGTATGTTCTTTCTTAAGCTTCTCCAATTCTCTCTTCGCTTCGTCCAATTGTTCCTTTACTTGATCATTGTCATGAGTCTTGGATTGCATGCGTTTTTTTGATCGCTTCTCATTTTCGAGTTCAACCTCGATCGAACTAAGCTGACGCTCGAGATCCTGCTTCTGGGCGACGACGGCGCGATGGTTTTCGAGTTGCGTCTTGAGATGTTCAAGCTCAGGCTGGATCTGGTCAAGCTTATGGCTGAGGGCAAGTTTTTCCTGCAAGACCTTGTTTGAGTCTTGTCTGAAGTCATTCAAAGAATTGATTTCGGTCTGGCTTTGTGTCAGGCGGACTTTCTGATGACTGTGTGTGGGATACCCTACCTTGAGGCCTTCCAGCTCGTTGCCTTGCTTTCTAAGCTGCATTTCCTGGGCTTTCAGCTTCTCCTTCGCCTCGGCAAGCTCGGCATGCACATCTTTCCCCTTTTTCGTGATTTGCTTCACGAGAGCATCTCGTTGGACCAACCGATCCTTCAGGGACGAATTTTCATCGCGAAGCGTCAAGAGTCGCAGTTTCAGGAGACGAGCTTCCTCATCACGGCCTGTGAGGTCAATCTGATGGACATTGTCTTGGTGTCTCAACTCAAGGTCACTGATACGAGCCGCGCGCTGTGGTCTATAGTCAGTTGTGCAGTTGGAGTAGCCATTTCACGCGTATATCTACCTCTGTGGACTTGGTCCTTTTCATGTTTGCCAATGTGATGCTGCTGGCGAGACAGGTTTAATGCAGCAAAGAGAAACCGGTACAACTTGTGACAGTTGAGGATACTGAAGCCCTGGCAGATGCAGAGTCTAACGAAAAACTGACATGCAAGGCAGACCAAGTCGAGGTGGGATGAATCGTTATGGAAGACAGCCGAAGCCAAGCTAGGTGCCTACCTACCTAAGGTAAAGTACCTAAGTACTAATGTTTTGGCGACTTGGTGTAAGCGTAAACATGTTGCTGCATCAAGATTAGCGCCTAGGTTAGTATGCTATCGATAATGCTTCCACGTGATGAGTACTCACTCGTCCAATGACGCCGCGGTCGTCCCCGCCAGCTCGAGACGGGAGCTTAGGTAAGGCGCCTTGCTCGATTGAGAGGCCACCTCAGCTTCACAGGCATTATAGCTACAGCTTCCGCAAGCAAGGTGGTAGATATAGCTTCTACAGTCTCCTACTTCTTTACTCACGGGCCAATTGGCCCCCTTTCTCTTCTCCTTTGAACGAACTCCATCTTTTTTTCCTTGTCAACATGCGTTTCCTACGCTCACTTCTCTCTTTGGCCGTTCTTGCGACGGGCGTGGCAGCCGCCAAAAAGTCCTCCGCTGAGCGGTTCGATGAATTTCATGCCAAACAGAGCTCAACACCGCTCAAGCTGAAGGAATCGACGTATAAAACCCTGACCTCTACACCAAGAGACTACAGCGTTGCTGTCCTCCTCACCGCTGCCGATGCCCGGTTTTCTTGCCAGCTCTGCCGCGAGTTCCAACCTGAATGGGACTTGTTGGGCAAGAGTTGGGCCAAGGGTGACAAGGCCGGCAACTCGCGACTGATTTTTGGCACTCTGGACTTTGTCGATGGCAGAGAGATCTTTATGTCGGTATGTACTATGCAAGATCGAAAGCTGCAGTGTTAATTTGGTTGCTGACGCTGTGAATGAAGCTTGGCCTTCAAACTGCCCCTGTCCTCCTCTTGTTCCAGCCGACTGTCGGCCCCCATGCTGCTCAAAAGCCAGAGCCACTGCGATACGACTTCAGTGCCGGGTGAGTAGCTTTTTCCACGGCCCTTCTAGACGACTGACTAACAAACAATGTTCAGACCCCCAACTGCCGAAAAGGTTCACTCCTGGCTGGCTCGTCAGCTGCCCGACCGACCTCATCCTGCTGTCAAGCGACCCTTCAACTATGCGGGTTGGGCGATCACCATAACCATCGTCCTCGGAGTTATTACTGCAGGTGTCGTGGCTTGGCCGTATGTGTCTCACATTCTGCAGAGCCGCAACCTCTGGGCAGCCTTATCCTTGATGACCATTCTCTTGTTCACCAGCGGTCACATGTTCAATCATATCCGCAAAGTTCCCTACGTTACTGGTGACGGACGTGGTGGAGTTAACTATATCGCGAGCGGTTTCCAGAACCAACTCGGCTTGGAAACACAAGTGGTGGCAGCAATTTGTATGTCTCGTCTACTCTCCCCTTGACTCTGTTTCTTCTTCTAATTGCCCTTTCTAGACGGTGTCTTGTCTTTTTGCGCCATCTCTCTCGCTATCAAGGTTCCACGAATTGCTGAGGCCAAGTCTCAACAAGTCGCAGTCATTGCGTTCGGCGGCGCCCTGTTCCTTGTCAACAGCTTCCTGCTGAGCGTCTTCCGTGTCAAGAACCCTGGCTATCCATTCTCTCTGCCACCCTTTATGTGAAATCATAAGGTAGCATGAAAACGAAAACAGCCGCTAAATGTTTCGAGAGAGGATGCTGTGGACCAGCAGTCACTCAGGATCAGGAACATCATCGTTTTAGTGACACAACTTATCTTACGGCCAGTAGGAGGACAAAAGCATGTTGTATGATACTTCCCAATTAGACCTTTGCTTAGAATAGCCATAAGACGTCAATATCCTTTACTTTTGATTAATGGCGCCCCTGGTTGCGGCTCTGATGTGAAGAACGCATGGAACCCTTCTGGCCAACGACCTCTCGGTTGGAATAACAAAGGTCAGTCTCACTGCCGCAACGTCACATCTCGTGCCAAGAACAGACGAAATATCACTTAAATCATGAAAATATTTTGAAAACTCGAGTTCTTTATTGGAGAACAAAAGGATGAATCCCGGTAATTTCAGGGGCTGCCTATAACCATCAAATGCGTTATGCCCTCGTCAGATTTGTAGTCGCCCCCCTTCCTTTGCATCAATAAAGACCAAACGAGGAAGCCAACCATTTGACGCCCTACCAATGATCTACCTTCTTCCGCTCGCCTTCGTCACCACGCCTCTTTTTTAGGGTAGAGCAATTTATGCCCTCGACATGACACCCCAGGCACGGATGATGTTGTCAGTGTAGCCAGCGAACAGAGTCTGGCCATCAGCAGACCAAGCCAAGCTGACACACTCAGGCTCTCGGCTCTTCTTGCCGACAGCGGGGAACTCAGGCTTGAGCTCATCAACCTTGCTCTTCTTCTCGAGGTCGAAGATGATGATGCTGCTGGCAGTGGCAGCGCACAGCCAGTATCTGTTGGGGGAAAAGACAAGGGCGTGGATCTCGTCGTTGGCGTTGAGAGAGTAAAGGTGCTTGGACTCGTTAAGATCCCAGAGCATGGTGGTACCGTCCTTGCCACCGGAGGCGCACAGAGAACCGTCGGGGGAGATGGTGACAGTGTTGATGTAGCCGGTGTGACCGATGTGGTCAGTCTGGAGCTTGCAGGTGGAGAGCTCCCAAACCTGTACAAATTGTCAGAATTAATTAAATCAATGCATATGAGCAGATGAATGGACAAGAGGGCTATGCAAAAGCTGGGATCAGGGCAATGGTGAATAGTGGTCTCATGGCCTGCGTAAACAGGCTCTGAAGTAGCAAATACTTGGGTTGCAAACATCATGTGAAAAGCGAAGTCGAAGGATCTGTCTCGTTTACTGACCTTGACGAGCTTGTCCCAGCCGGCGGAGACAATGACAGGGTTCTGGGGGTTGGGGCTGAAGCGGACGCAAGAAGCCCACTCAGTGTGGCCCTTCTCGGTGATGGTGTACTTGCAGTCACCGAGAGTGTTCCAGAGCTTGATGGTTCGATCGCGAGAACCGGAGACGATCTGGCGGTTGTCGGCAGAGAAGCTGACGGAGAGGACGTCGTTGGTGTGGCCGACGAATCGTCGGGTGGTAGTGCCGCTGGCGAGCTCCCAGAGACGCAGAGTCTTGTCCCAAGAGGCAGACAGAGCGTAGGCACCGTCAGAGGAGATGACCTAGTTCCAACAATCAGCCGAGTCCTAAATTACATCTGCCCGCCAAAATGTCATCGTGTGCGGCGGGGCACTGGGTGAACGTACACAGTCGGAGACGATGTGAGAGTGGCCGTGGAGGGATCGCTTAGGGTAGCCGTACTGGGTCTCATCGCGAGTGAGGTTCCAGATGATCAGGGTCTTGTCCCGGGAGGCAGACAGGAGCATGTTGGGGCTGGATAAATGTTAGTTGGGTGGCCTCGAAGCAAAAGCGTGACCAAAGTTGTTCTCGACGTACTTCTCCATGGAGGTAGCCAGACTGGTGACCCAGCCATTCTGCAAATAGTCAGCCTTCAGTCCTTCTTCCCTCTTGGGTTATCTATCTCATTCCACGATGCCAACTGCAGACATCTTGATTTGTAGCGGGTCGTAGCCAGCGACAGTCGCGACGCAGCAGCCGACACGGCAGCGACAGGAGCAAGAGCAAGGTTTCATGGGGATCGACGTACGTGGCCCTCGAGAGTGCCCTTCAAGATCAATTGTTCGGCCATGTTTGCGGTGACGAGGCGATGCAGAGGATCAAGGTGCTTGAGGAAGAAAGAGAAATCAAAGGCTGCTCTGCAAAACCTAGGCCGAGTCGGAAGGGAAGGCGGTTGCGAATCGTACCTGCCCTTTTTTTTGTGTGGGTTAAAAATTAGAGAAAGTTAGGGCCTTGAGCTCCGCTTCGACATTAGCGGGGTGCAAGAGGCACGCGAGGTACGTACCAACTTGCTCAGGCCTGCCTGGAAGTCAGACAGGTTTCTGAATTTTCCACCTGACCTCACTTCTGAGCAGTGTGGCGTTGTCCAAGCCAAGCCAGGCCAAGTGTGGCGTAAGTGTGGCTCCCCTATACATGATATGTGGTTGTTCTCCATTTGTGTGAGGCACCGCCATGGCCCATGAGAGAGGAGTTACTACCCATTGGGAGATGCATTTTTAACGATGCTTGACGATGTGATTGTCGACAAGGCAACCGAAGGTAATACAGCCTCCAAGGTGCCAGCTATCTCGCCCCCTCTCCTAAGTTCATCTGTTCGGATTCGGATTAGTCGGCAGTTCAAGCCAGAGAGCTTGAGGACCAACATACGCAGACAATACAGTAATAATGTGGCTTCACACACTATCACGATGTTGCTGTCACTCTAAACATGTTTAGAATTTGCACAGAAAGGCTGAGTTAAAAGCTCGGAGCACAGTGTTGACCTCGATTCGTTCTCGTTCGGTGTTGTTCTATATCAGCATTCGCTCCATTGCCTTTCTAACCTAAAATGATGCAGTAAGCCTAGTAACGCCTTATGCCCTCCCAGCCAGAGTGTTATATACGGGGTATCATGCAAGCCATCTTTGTCTGGACTTCTTTTGGTATTCATGCCGACTTTTTTGCCAAGGCAGCTGAACGTTTACCAGCCTTGGGAATCTCCTTACGTGAGAACAACGCCTCGCCGTTGACGATCATGCTGTGGTCGGCGATCTCCATCTGATCGGTATTCTCCCCTCTACCCTCAGTTGCCATAAATCTCTTCATCGTGGATTCCCATAGACGAAATCGTTCTTTGCCATGTGGGTCACGCTCAACTAAATTCTTGACCTCTTTCTGCTTGCGCATTTTGGATGCACGGACTAGTCGTCTAAGAGCGTCCTCACCCTGCTGCGCCGTCCTTGCGGCTTCCTCTCGTATTTTTTTGGAGTCTCGAATACTAGTATCCTCCTGAGGAGTGAACTTGTATGTGTGTTTGCTGGGAAAGTCGGGGAAAGAAGAAGGGACATAATCTTTCTCGTCTTTGTCTGGTTGTCCACTGAGCTCTTCGCCCAGAAGTGGTAGGGTCGTGTATGCATCCAGGTCCTCGGGTAGTATATCGACATAACCGGGAAACAGTTGTGTTTTTGAGACAGGAGGCTTCAGGTGCGGCTTCAGCGAGGAGACGCTAACATTGTGCCGTCGTAGCGCATGCTCGAAGTCGGTCGGGATAGGATGCTCGCGACGGGCAGCTAGTGCGAGGGTTTTGGCAGCTTCAATCATGCCCTCTAGATCTGGAGTGTATCAGTTATAGAACGCCCATCGCGGAGCTGCAGGCAACAACTCACACGTCTCTACCATCCCTGTGAGGCTCTCCATTGCCTCAGGGCTTGCTCCCAGAAACCCATCGTGATTGAGAACCATTGCGATCGAACGCTGAAGTCCCGTTCTAGCTTGGTAATGCGGATTCGGTACTGAGGATTCAATTGAGCGAGACTGCTCATCCTCGATCTGCATCGTGACGCTTTCCAAGTCTTCGAAACGAGGGCGTTTCGGGTTAGGCTGTTGCTCCTCGGCAGGCGATAGACTTCGTTTGGGGGTCATTGCGACGAGGTTGTCAAATACGAGATCGCGACGCGTGTTGGCGCAAGAGTGGGAAAGGTCGTGTTAATGTCCCATGGGAAGGCTGTATATTGTGACGCCTTGTTATATCGAGATCTTCTTCAGGTGAAGGTAGTGGGAGGCCAGGCAGAGATCACTTGAGTCGTTAGTGATGAGGTTGAATGCACCTGAGTGGCTTTTGTTGGACCTGGAGCTGGACCTGGAGCTGGAAGCTTTCCTCAGTAGCGCGCCCGGAGAAGCTTCGGCTCGTATGCATGCTTCTCCAGGTCGGGTCCTCATGGGAACCACCACCTAAGGTACGATACGACAAAGGTTGGCGATCTCTCTCACCATTATTTAGGTGTGCCGTTATTATCATCCATGGCATTTGACAAGCTACTCACTGACTTGCGGAAATCTAGCACTTGGGACATGTGTTCAACATTATGGTGCATCGTGATAGCCCAACCTTTATGGATCCTCAAGCGGGTTCCCACTAATAATCTTTGGGTTTCGAATTGTTGACAACCATTGTCGATATAATATTTTTATTAGTGAAGGCAAGTATGTCATGAAAGAATATCCCCAGTTCTTAATCATCCAGGAAAGGTCAATATTGCCGTGAAAGCGCAGGATCTCTTGTGCGTGCCGTGTGTGTGAAATTAATGGCGGTACTAATAAGGTTCTAGACCACGAGATCGACGCCCGTCGTTGAAGTGTCGCTGTGATTCCGAAACTCGCAAATACAACCCAACGCACATTGTGACCCATGCTAGCTAGGTAGCCATGCTTTGCCATGCTGTCTCACAGCTTCTCACATGCAAGTCGCTAGGATTGTATGATTCATTGTATACATGCCAATCGGCTAACCAAGTAAGCTGCACGGGCAGTGGACTGCTAACGACTTTGACCGACACTTTGAAACAAGCCTTTTCGAGAAGAACTGAGCCCTGCATTTTGAGGTTTGATGCTGTTGTCTGACCTGAATTACAGGGGTCCGTCAAAGTGACTGGCAGGCAGGTCGATAAATCAACCACCCACAGACAGGTAGGACACCAGTGCTGGTCATTAATAACCTAAGGTACCTTACCTAGGTACGCAGGCTCTCACTCTATCGCTCGCTCAGCTAATACACTTCAACGTCAAAGCGTATCACGACAATCCCAATTTTGGTCATTTCCACAGATACCCAAATACGGCATACATACATACATCGAGGACCCTGACGGCAAAGAAATAATAAGCTTATACGGCACTTCTTTAGTCGGTTCGAGGCCCTTCGATCTTTTATCCTCACCACCTCTTACCAACAATACACACACCTTGAAAAACAGACGATATCTGAAACAAATGTACGAGTCAGAATTGATACAAGCCCAGACTGAGTTGCCGATTCTCTTGTAGATATATTCATCTACCTCCCTTATACTCACCAAGTAACACAAGGAACACAAGGACACACGCATCCTAAAAGGTATTTAGATGCCCCTTAGTTACCTACCCTGCACAATTCTTCAATTCCCTTGCCGCATCACAAAGAGTTTGGCTTCAACGGGGCCCCAAAGCCCGCAATACCAGAGCCATCAATCCCACCCTGTCTGTCTATGTACATATCTTGCCTCAAATACCGAAGGCTGGACTGTTGCGGGTATCATTGACCAATGTGTTAACTCGTTTCGCCAGCGATACAGTCACTTCCCTCTTGTATTGCTACCACCTTCAACATGTTTTCTTTCGACCAAGCTTCCCTGCCTCAAATAACAACCCGCAAAGCCCTTATTGGCGTGGATTTTCAGCATGACTTCATATCCAAGGACGGTGCTTTACCTGTCCACGAGCCGGGGGACTTTGTGCACCAGACTATCAAGCTGGCCCAGGCATTTCGAGGAGTCGGCGACGTTGTGTGGGTTCAGTCACAATTTAGTGAGACCCGACCTGTGCTTGAAGAACAAATCCTTGTAAGCGACATCGCGCCCAAAACACCAAGAGCTTCCAAGAGAGGTCGACCAAACATCCCGGTTCAACCAATCGACGCCGATGGCCCGCCAGATGAAGAGGCATTCCTCAGCCATGAGGATGCTACGTGTGTCAAGGCGGACACGCCTGGCTGCCGGATAGCTTCAGCCATAGAAGACTCGTTGCCTAAAACAGACACGAGGTTAACCAAATCTCACTATTCAGCCTTCCAGTCAACCCACCTGTTGCGCATACTGCGTGCTAAGATGGTCATGGAACTCTTCATTTGTGGATCACTCACCAACATTGGTGTATATGCCACAGCTCTTGATGCCGCAGGCCATGGAATGGCAATCACTATCGTCGACGACTGTTGTGGTTACCGATCAGAGTCCAGAAAGACTTCGGCAATAGCCTCTCTAATAGAACTGACTGGATGCGAAATTGCTTCATATGACGAGGTCATGGAGGTGATACAACCAAAGCCCAGGCCCCCCAAGTCAAGAAAGCCCCCATCTTCGTCCAAGGACCAGGAACAACTCCAGGCTGCGAAGTCAGATCATTCAAAAAATGAAGGTCGCGAGAAGAGCACTACCCCAGATTTTGTTAAGGACATGACCAGTCTTCGACTGGCTTCAAATCCCCCAAGCCCCGCATCAACACCGACTCAGCCCCAGCCAAAGGCGTTGTCGACAAGTGCAGCTGAACACCATGACTCAGAGGTCAGCCCGGAATCGAAGGCTACAGAATCAAATGGTGTTGATCAGATCAAATCCACCGAGGCACCCAACGGCATACGTGAGCCGAACAAGGCCAAGGATTCCCCCATTAAAGCCGTTGTCGCAGATGCCATCAAAGCCAAACCAGACTCAGCATTATTGGATCATACTTCTCAAGGCCAAGAAGAAAGCACAAACATAGATTCTCAGCAAAATATCACGCAAATTTCAGACCAAGTCATAGAGCCATCGTCTCCAGCCGAGACAAGCCAGAAAGAAGAACGTACCATTGCATCGCCTCCGACCCAACCGATCAGCAAGCACGAAGTACAGACAATGAAAGCACAACCAGACAAGATACAGGAAATGCCCGAGATGAACAGGCCAACGGCTATACATGATGCCAACCTTCAACAGGAAGGCCTGTGCGAAGGAGATACCGACGTCATTGAGAATGTTCTTCCCGAGCCGCTACTTGAGGGCATTTTCGATAAGTTGCATGAGGAGGTTCAGTGGCAGCGTATGTCTCACCAGGGTGGGCAAGTTCCACGCCTTGTTGCAGTCCAGGGTGAGATCGGACCAGACGGGAGCATCCCAGTCTATCGTCATCCATCTGACGAATCTCCTCCACTGCTATCATTCTCTCCTACGGTACTGGCTATAAAAAAAGAGACGGAGAAACGGCTGGGCCATTCTCTGAACCATGTGCTGATCCAGTACTACCGAGATGGAAATGACTATATCTCCGAGCACAGTGACAAGACCCTGGATATCGTCAAAGGATCTTATATCGCCAACGTGAGCCTTGGCGCTGAACGAACTATGACTTTCAGAACAAAGAGAAGGGATAAGGACCCTTCACAGGAGGATGTCACCTCTCCAACAACCTCGAAAAGAGTGATACAGCGTGCCAGACTCCCACACAATTCTCTATGCCGACTAGGCTTGAAGAGTAACATGAAATGGCTACATGCCATCCGTCAGGACAAGCGCTCGAAGAAGGAAAAATCCACGGCCGAACTTGCATACGAAGGAGGGCGAATTTCTCTAACTTTCAGGCAGATAGGGACGTTCCTGAATGGCGAAGAGACTCTTATATGGGGCCAAGGTGCCAAGGCCAAGACCCCCGAGGATGCTCACGCTGTCATTAACGGACAGTCTACCGAGGCAATTGAGCTGCTGAAGGCTTTTGGGACTGAGAACCACTCTAGCGAATTCGATTGGGACGCACATTATGGGAAAGGGTTCGATGTGCTGCATATGAGCAACGCACCTCGCCTCTTTACCTGCAGCGACCCAACTATCAATATGCGCATTGCTCTCATGTTGGCAGAGTTTGGCGTGAACTATGCAAAGGGAAGCATTACGATTGGGTCTGCGGCAATAAACTCCGAGAATCTGTCAATCAAATTCGTGGACAAGGACAAATCCACTGTTCAAGGTGATATGGCTGTCATGTCGTACATTGATGCCCGCTATGGGCTTGGGAGACCTAGCAGCAGCACCCCACAAGCACCGAAGGAGTTGGCAATTCGGCTCACTCGTTTCCAGCGAGCCCTGGCTCTTTTGGATATCTGGAAGAACCTTCCGAAGGAAACGAAGAGCGGCAAACGAGACATGAAGTCTCTTCAACAAGAGCTTGAAGTTTGGGATGGGTTCCTCGCTGAGGATAATGGGCCTTTCATAGCTGGCGTGGAACTGTCTCTGCCCGACTTCGCCTTTTGGCCGGTTTTGCACAACATGGTGGAAGAAACAGGAGCAGAGACTCTCCGGGATCAGAAAAGGCTCAGCGAATACTATGAGAAGGTTGCCGAGAGGCCCAGTTTCAAGAAGGTGCTTAGCAAGCATCCGCCGCCGCAGTCGTTGGAGATCTCCTCTGCTCGATGACAGTATTTTATATAAGCAGTAAACTGGGGACCCTAGCAACTAAGTAGTGCCTGGGTAATATCTTGTGCTTTGCGAATGACTGAGGGATTGTTGATACAAATCTGTATGAAATCGCACGTGTACATGCATTGTTCGTTGCAGTAACAAGAGCTTCTTATGTAAATGATCAGTGCAACGTTACACCACAGCGGTGACCAAGGAACAGGTTAAAAATAAGGACAATACCTTTATCATGGCAATAGAAGACGTAGAGCAACTATGGGAGACTTTCAGGCGTCGCAAAAACACAAGGAGAGAGGAAAGCGTGAGAGAATTATACAATGTTTGGTATCTATTGTTCCAAAACCGTGAGGAGGATAATATACTCGACGAACCGCAGGATATTATTCTGAGGTGCTCCATGGAAGAGGATATGTGCCAACCCAATCCTCAACCTCACTTCGTAGTTGGACAATTTCGGATTCCGTCTCACCATCACCGAGGTGATCTAGGAAAATCTTTATCTTGCCAGGGCTCTTCTCACCTTTCTCCTCTGCTGCTTTTCTAGCAGCTTTATCGATACGAGATGTGATGGTGACGGCACGATCCACAACGTCAGCAACACGAACGAAATCATCCTCGTTAAAGCCACGGGTAGTCATGGCAGGAGTACCCATGCGAAGGCCACCAGGAACCAGAGCAGAACGATCCCCTGGGACTGTATTTTTGTTGGCTGCCACACCTACCAGCTCCAAGACACGCTCAACTCGACCACCATCAATGCCCTGGGGTTTAAGATCAGCCAGGACCAGGTGGTTATCTGTACCTCCGCTGACAAGCTTGTATCCCAAGCCGCCTTTGCCCTTGGGCTCGCTCAGCCGCTTTGCGAAAGCCTTGGCGTTTTTCAGAACCTGGGACTGATACGCTTGGAACTCTGGAGTCTGGGCTTGCTTGAGAGCTACAGCAAGAGCTGTGATGGTGTGGTTATGTGGACCGCCTTGGTGACCGGGAAACACAGAGTTGTTGATAGGACCTTCGAGATCATAAAGAATATCTTCTTTCGTCTTGGGATTTTGTCTCCGCACGCCTTTCCGATAAAATATCAGAGCACCTCGGGGACCCCTTAGACTCTTGTGGCTCGTTGTGGTTACGATATCGGCGTAGGCGAAGGGACCAGGAATGACCTTTGCTGCAACAAGGCCAGAAATGTGGGCGATGTCGGCTAGTAGGTAGGCGTTGATCTTGTCGCAGATCTCCCGCATACGCTGATAGTCGATTAGTCGGCTATAGGCACTCGCACCAGCGACAATAATCTTTGGCCTATATATGCTTGCCATCTCCTCCAACTTGTTGTAGTCGATATATCCTGTAGTCTCGTCCAGTCGGTACGGTAAAGTTTCGAAGTACTTTGATATCGCTGAAATCTTCTTTGTGGGCGTTTGGTAACCATGAGATAGATGGCCGCCATGTGGTAGATCGAGACCCATTAACCGATCATGGGTGTTGAGCAAGGCAGAGTAGACATAGAGGTTCGCTGGAGCGCCAGAGAGAGCTGAGAGGCCATAGTCAGCATCACATGCGCCCATATAAGTCACTTGAGAAGAAAGCAACGAACCTTGAACATTAACACCCCATAACTTTGAGTCGAGTCCGAACGATTCAAGGGCACGCTGTTGACAAAGCCTTTCGGCCTGGTCGATGAATTCATTCCCGCCGTAGTAACGGGCCCCTGGGTATCCTTCCGAGTATTTGTCTACAGCATACGTTAGTCTCAAGGTCTGTCGTCGTTCGATCTTTGGCTACTAAAGCTCACTCTGCATCACGCTACCAAGAGCATCGAGTACAGCCTGGGAGGTAAAGTTCTCGGAGGGAATCAGATTGATGAAATGCTTCTGGCGGTCTTTCTCCTGCCCAAGACGTCAGCACACACAGGGGAAGTAGATAGAATATGTAGCAACATTGCGACCAACCTTCTCAATGATGTCGAAGACAGCGGGGTCAGCTTTGCTCAGATGGGCTGAGAGGGCCTGGGATGAGGAACGAGGACATTAGATGCTAAACTTATTGGATCAACCCAATTGAACAAGACACACCTGCTGCTGGTCCTCCAGAGCTATGGAAGATGCGGCACGAGTACATGTCGCGATCACAGCAGCTGGCCTTGCGATGTTACGCAGGACCCGCGAGGTGCCTCTCACGCCAGCGAGAGACATAGCGTGCTTGACAGCCGTTGGCAAGACACCGAGATCGAATGATGCGAGCGCTTATGGGAGAGACAAATTGAGAGTCAGTTCTATTTGCGGCAAAGCAAAACAGCTTCACGAGGTGCTTGTTGTAGTCCAGCGGCGCGTTCGCTCAGGACGTCATTGACTGATACGATGGGACTTGATTAGTGCCGACGACAGGCGGAGGGTGGAGGGTGGAGGTGGAGGAAGTTCGGACAGGGCCGAGACTCGAATGATAGTTAGTGACTGTCTTATGGATCCATAGCAGCAAAGACTCAGACGGGAGACGCACACCATGGTGCTCCAAATACGATACTCTCGCACAAGATACCTGCTATAATGCTTATGTAGCCAAGGGCCCTGTAGTTATTAGATTTATTAGCGCTCTTCTTCCAGAGCGAATAAATATCTACCTATGAGTAGCTTCAGTCGGTTCAAAAACTCACACTGGATCGAAATACTCTCTGACCAAGTACATCATTCCCTGACATACATTTCTGGCCTTACATACCTTACCTACCTAAGGTACCTACCTACTGCAGCTACCTACTAGTCATATGGTTGTGGCTACAGTCAAAGTACAAAAACAACCTCGACCATAATACGTACTACGTAGTATAGCTGTTTGCTTGGTTTTCCTCCCTCATCTTCTTATCTACTAAGGTAAAGTTGGGTGTGATGGAATCGCTTAGACAGCAAATAGGTCCGTCTGGAGCTGATGCAACCTCACCACTCATTGCCATGGGAGTAGCTTTTTCTGTTTCTTGTAAGGAGAATCGGCCTACATACTAGGTGAGCTTTTGTTTGTTTTGTTTATTTCCACGATATCACCTGGCTGCAGTCCTCGTGGGTAATCAATCTTATTAAGATCTCTCTTGTTGTAAAAGTTTTATAATTAAATTAATAAAATAACTAATTTTTTTTTTAATTATCTTAAAAATAACAATTAATGCTTTATTATAAATTAATTAAAAAAATATAGGTATTTCTTTATCTTATAACAATTTCTTCTTATTTAATTTATTATTCTTAGACAAAAATACCCAAGACCGGTCAATCATTCTGTCTCTGAAGGCAAGGTTAGTACCTAGTGCATGGCATGTCCCAATCCTGCAGAAAGTCGGGACTTGTAATAATTTTGGCTCAGTTTTCGACAATTCACACTCGGTAATTGAGTCAATGACACAGATGAGACGTCACGAGCATTACTCTCATGATAAGCCAGACCGCGCACATTATTTTTTAAACGCTGGTGGTAGTTAAGTCGTGATGAGCGGGACAAGTGCTCACGAGAAGGTCGTAAATGGTGAAACATCCAAGCATCCGAGCATCATCGATTCCATTTTTTTCAATGCTACATGCCTGAACCCCCGCCGGTACAAGTGTAGAAACCAGAAGGGCATAAAAAGAGACCCAACCCGTAGACTCCGAATGCAGCCTCCTCTCAAGACCGAAATGTTGTCATTGTCCACTAGGTTTAATCTTACTCCTCGGCAAGGAGAGCATTTCGCTTCGCCACCGCACGCTCCTGCTTGCGCTCGCGGGCAGCCTTGTTCTTCGCACGCTTGGCATCCATCTCCTCCTGAAGGGCAGACTCACGGGCCTTCTCAGCCTTAGCACGGTGAATCTATATTAAAAACTCCATGTCAGCGAATGTTCCTAGCGTGGACACCAAGGAAGGGGCATCATTGATGAAACGTACGTGCTCGACGAGGGCACGCTTGTGCTTGAAAGCGTTACCCTTGCTGCTGTGGTACAGCTCGTGGTAGAGGTGCTTATCGATCTTGCCGCTGGCACGGTACTTCACCAAAAGACGGCGGAGGACTCGGAGGCGGCGCATCCAGAGGACCTGGCTAGGCATACGGGCATCGGCGGTACCCTTACGCTTACCATAGCCACGGTGTCGGCCCTCTCGTCGGGCGAGGTTCAGCTCGCGAGCGCGCGATCGTGAGTGCTGGGTGACGGGCTTTCGGATGATGAGGCCATCGGAGATGAGTTTTCGGATGGTCTGGCGAGAGTTGGCGTTGGAGATCTCGCTCTGCTCGTTGGGGTCGAGCCAGATCTTGCGCTTGCCACAGCCGATGACCGCTGAGGCCAGGCGCTTCTGAGTTCGCAGATTGACCCTGTAGTTGAGGAAGAAATCATCAGTTAGCCACCAGTACCCTCTGATAACGTTGTCATGTCCCAAATTATCCAATCCACCGGATCCGTGGCGACACCATCAAAAAGCATTGCAACCAGTTCATATACTGTTTCCAAAGCTCCTCCTGCATCGCCTCCTCGCTTGTACTGATCGTTCGGATGCACTTACATCTTGATTGTCGTTGGGTGGTGATGGCCGGTCCTCGATGGATGTTGGATGATGAAGACTGGTGAGAGGGGTTGCGAGGCCAGAATTTCTCTGCTTGCAACTCCTTCTGTGGGTTCACGCTAAGCCTAGAGCGCCAAGCGAGGGCTGCACGTGACCCTCAGGGTCGAAAGTGGCAGGAGCGACTTAGCCGTATCGAATTAAAACTACGCATTTTAAAGGTGAATAAATTATCAATGAATCATGATTCCGAAATTTGAAATTCAGGGTCTTATCGACACAAACATTTTTTTTGTTTCGATTCAATTGAGAAGTACGCGGAGATGATATGCCATTCGCACGCTTTACGCACTGTTGTGGACAGCAGGAGTGTGTTCAAACAGCTATACCAAGCCTAGAATTGCAATTGTAGACCCTGTGATCAAGTTGGTTGGTTACCTCTACTACTTTTGCATGCACGATCAAATCTTCTTAATCAAGGTAACAAGTAGATATGATTTGTGGTGAATTTACCAAGTGTGCACCGTGTGTAACAGTATATTCAACGGCATTCGTCCTGGACACATGCCCACCTCGCCTAAGATTTGTATTTGCGATATGCTCTTTTACATATTATGAGAAGGCCTCGCTGCCCACATCAACTTTTCCAACACTCCAAATCTCCTTCTCATCCTCAGCTTCATCGTTGGACAGTCCCAATCCCCCCTGTCCACCCTCAGCCTCGCGCCTCTCGCGGGCTTGAGAGCCTAGCCTCATGGCGACACGTTTAAAATAGTCTCCCATGCTCCTCTTGGTGTTGGCTGGTAGATCTGCTCCTGGACCAGCCATGAATTTATCGAAAATGCGGCTCTCTTCATCAGCCACATTGAACAGTTCCACAAATGCCGCCTCAGCAGCGAGTTTGACGGGAATAACGGGGTCGCGAACACTGGCAAATATGGGTTGTGCTAACAGGGCGATATGAGGTCGGACCATCTCCATATCGTTGCGACTGACAGTACGAACGACAACCAGTGCAAGTCTGCGCGAGTCGGTTGCGTTGCCAGGTTGGATCACAGAGGCAAGAGCTTCAAAAATTCCCTTCGTAGTCTCAAATGTCTTGGGAGAATCAGATAGCAGGTACTTTCCAGTCGCCAGAATGCAATTGTCTGCAATAAATACCTAGACGGTTGTCAGTTTACGAATCAGACTCGATCGGGGAACATAGATGTGGCTTACGTTCTTGTTAGTGACGCCCTGGCAAAGCAATTCGGGCAAGTCATCAGCTAAGGAGCTTTGAAGCAGCGCGTCTGGTGACTCCGCGAGGACTGAGTTCAGTGCAAGGACAGATGAATGAGTGAAATGCGAGGTCGCCACGCGGTTCTTCAATAAACCATGAGCGGCTTCCTCAGGAACATTTTTGATCAGAGCCCCCAGCAGCTTGGCATTAGTGATGGTCATAGTCTCATCTCTCTCGTCAGTGTCCATGTCGATAAGCGACAAGACAGAAACTCGTGATGTTTCACCCATATTCGCACCCGCCTTACTGATAACTTCATACAAGGCCTTGAGCATGGCCGTCTTGACGCCGGGATCGGCCGTCTTCGAACCAGTGACCAGTTCAGCAATCAACGGATCGATGCGGGGCGTATACTTGATCAAAGTACCCAGGGCCTTGGCAGCCCGTGTTCTCAAAGTCTCACTGGACGGGTCTGCAAGGGACTTGGCAAATGTACGTTGAAGCTGTGGAAGAAAAGGTTTCAGTGCTGCAGGCATCTTATCCAAGAGATTATTGAGTGTTAGAAGGATCGCTGACTTGACTTCAGTGGCGCGCTCTGAAACGACACGGATCAGGGGTCCAGTAATCTGGGTAACGAATGGCTTCAGAGAGGCCTCGCTTGTCCTGTCAACGATGTCTGAAATACCCAGAGCAGCTTGAACTCTTTGGTCTGCAGTGCCATTCATCAAACCTTGCAGGAAGATTGGTAGAATGGCATTGATGCCCTTGGGTAGCTCGAACCCACGCAGGTTTGCTCCTGCGACACCGATTCGCTGAAGAGTTTGCCGAGTGGAAATGACGAGCGACTCCATCTCCTCTTTTCGCAGCTTCTTTGTGAATGCGCTGAGAGCCACCCACGCAGCCTTGACGACATCGGCATCTCTGTCGTCAAAGGAGTTAAGCAATGAACGAATGATATCCTGGTTGTATCTGGAATAATCCACGCTGGCAGCGGCAAAAAAGTTGCCCAGGTGGTGAGCAGTAGCCGCTCGGCGTCGGTGGTCCTCGTGTTTGAGAAGTTGAAGCAGAACGTTCATGACCGTATTAAGACCATCGTATTCGTCAATTGACTGAATGACGGTGTCGAAGGATGTCGCCAGCTCCGCCCGAAGGCCATCGTCGTCACAATTTATCTCATTGTCCATGAGCGAATTGATAATGTTAGGGAGGCGACGATTCATCGCAGGACCAGCAACCTTGGACAGAGATGCAAGAGCCTTGGCATCGAAGGCTGATATGGGTGGTGTCGTGAGAGTTGGGATGAGGTTTGGCAGGATAATATTCGAGCGCGTCGTCTCAGTAAGCAGGGTGAGGAGTGCCTGCAGAGCATTGTCTGCGTCACTCTCGGACCGCAAGAGGTTGAGAAGGAAAGGAAGAACTTGATCAACTGCTCGCTTGCCAAAGATTTGCTGGAGCGAATCAAATGCTTCAGCAGCGGCTTCTCGGACATCCTCATCAGAGTCCGTCAGTGCGGTACGAACGACGGAAATCAGGGTCTTTTCGTGATCCTCAAGAGCCTCCGGTGACGCTGAAGAGATAAGCTCCCTCAAGGCAAAGCAAATACCCTGCTTAGCGTCAACGTCTGTAGATGTCTGGAGGCCCTCTTCCAAAGTAGGAAGAAGACTGGAGAGAACACTGTCCCCAGCCTTTCGGATAAGTTCTCCTAGGGCATTGCTGGCAATGACCTTGTGTTCCATATTGGAACTTCCCAAGCGACGGATAAGAAGTTGTGTGAGGGTTGGCACAAGCTCCTTCAGGGTTCTCGGGCTGTGAACAAGAACCTTCCAAACAGCAATAGCGGCTGAGCGAACGGCCCCAGCTGTATCGCAGCGGCACACGTAGAGTGCAGAAAGTATCTTATTCCGCTTCTCCTCTCCGAGGGTTTCCTTCAAAGAGGCGCCTGCTTCTTTGATGTTCTCGTCCTCCTCAATGTCCTCAGCCTCGGTTCCAGCCTTGATACCGGTAAGGTTGAAGAGCAGATCCCCTACAAGTTCGACAGAGCTAAGTCGGATTCTGTAGCTGTCGTCTGCAAGGCCGCGTTCAAGTTCTGGAAGGAGGAGATCGACTGCACGAGCAGCAAAATTCTTGACCAGCAGACGGCCTGCACGCAGTGCGGTTTCACGAATCGACTCGACATCATCGGCAAGACCAGCCAGAATGGGCGGTACAATGCGACCCAAGTAATTGGAGAAGCTGTTGCCAAAACAGACTGGAAGGAAAATAAAAAGTGACATAAAGCCCTCGCGAACGGCGGGCTTTGAGGATTCGACATTTTGAAGAATGGTGGGAAGAGTCTCCTCCAGCCTTGTCGTTCCCAACCCAGCAAGCACCTCGCTGAGAGCCTGAGCGGATCCCAATCGATCACCAGCACCAGTATCTGATTTGAGGGTCTGCATCAGGCCAGGAATAAGATCGGGAAGTGTGTCTTCTCCAAGCTTCTCGACCAAAGAACCCAACGCTCTGGAAGCCGTCGCTCGAGTGGTAGGCACAGGGTCGACAATGGCAATCTTCAGACCAGCCACAAGTACAGGCAAATGCATGACCACGTCCTTCTTTTCGGTCAGATGAGCCAAGCTACCAATGACCTGAGCTGCCTTGCGTTTGGTATTGGAACGATCGCCCAAACCACGCTGCAGAATGCGAGTGACCAATGCTAAAGATGGAGCATCGAGGTAATGAACAAACTGGACCTTGATGAGCGAGTCCAGGGCTTCATCTGTATATTTTGTAGGGTCACTCAGAGCCTTCAGAATAATGTCGACCAACGATTTAATTTCTGGATTGTTGATGACTTCACCAAACCTCTTCAAGCTTCGGTTTGCGGCGGCCCGTACTTCCTTGTGGCTGTCGTTTAACACGCCCGTCAGAGGGGGGATGATGTCTGGCAGACTGTTGGCGAGCTGCTGCGGATCGAGGTATGCCATTGCACCAAGAAGGTCACAAGCACCCTTCTTGCTCCTCCACTGTTGCTCTTCAAGACCATCAAGCAGAGTTGGCATGATTCTCTTCACACCGTAAGAGCTTAGCTTCGCAAAGCACGACTTAGCCGCTGCCAGACAAGCCTCACGAACGTTTGCGTTAGCATCACCGAAGCCCGTCAGCAGCTGGGGCACAATCTGGATCACGTAGGGTTCAAAGACGCGTCCAAGCATAGTTGAGAGAAGTTCGTATGCTAGCAAAGCGGCCTCGCGCTGATTTGCCTCCTTTTTGTTTTCCATTGCATCAGTGAGAGTTGACAGAACTCGGTACTCTCTTAGTGCGGCGATGCCTCTGCCCATTACAAGGCCAGCCAGACCATATGCCGAACCTCGCTGAACAGCATACTTTTTAGAAGTGAGGAGCTGCTCCATGATTTGACCAAAGTATTTGGAAGACTGGTCAGGGCAGGCCCGGATCAGCGGAGGCAGACATTCAGCAATGGCATATTGTACCGTCTCCGAGGGCGTACTTAGAGTTGCCACGAGGCGGTCGATAACGATAGGTATCTTGGGATCACCAGGGCTCAAATGGCGAGCCAAGGCACCGTACATAATGATCACTGCCTCGTTGACACGGTCAGCAGCGTCGCTGTTTTTGTCTGGTTGTTCCAATGTCTGTTCAAATTTTGACATGAGCTCATCAAGGATGCCCTTGCCGTGAATTTCGATGGTCGTGATCGAAGCATCCAGCATCTCACCTCTCACTACATCGTTTTTATCTCCAAGAGGACCGGCATCGATGAGAAAGTCAAAGAAAGGATCCAGCTGATCAACCTTGAAAACTGGAGCAATCTCTTTGAAAGCTGTAGCGACACCTTGCCTTCCTTCCCAAGGATCGGACAGATCCATCTTTTTGGGCATGCCAAACTCATCGAGCTGCTGAACTCGGGGCTTAGCAAGCTCGACATAAGTGGCCTTGAGCTGGTCAAGCACCGCAGGTAAAGACTCATCATGTAAGCTAGCTGCTTCAGCCAAGGAGCGAGCAGCGGCACGGCGCAACTGCCCATCTTTGCTCTCGAGGAAAGGTAACATTTTGAGCGGTACTTCCGGCGTCACTTCGAAGCCACTCTCCTCCCATATCTCTCGACCGAGGTCCTGGTTTTCTTCCTCATCGTCATGAGCAGCGATCCAGATTTCATTGGAGTAGCCAAGCTCGCTCATGTCAACTTCAGCGCTGATAGATTGCAGCACAGTTGATCTGACACGCGTTTCAGGCACCAGCGCACCCCTTGCAAGAATAGCCATCTCATCGCGGTCCATGTTTGGTGCGATGCAGCGGCACATATCAGCAAAACAGTCCCTTAGGAGCTTGTAATGCTGAGCATATGCCTGCATAGAAGTGATAAGAGCTGAAAGAAGCTCGGCACGAGGAACAGCCTCATCACTACAGACGTCTGTATGGTATGAGAGGAACTCGATGGCCAATACTAGCTGAGCATCTGCATCATCGGGCGAATCACCAACTCCACCTTTACGGAGAAGCTCCAGCACGAGAGGCAACGCGTAGATGAGTGACACAGAGTCGAAAGGTCGCTGCTCGCCAGCAAACCGTAAACGGTACAAAACCCTTGTTACCAAATCTTCAACAGCTTCCTCTTGAAAGTTTTCTGCCAGCGACACGCCGCGCAGCCTGAGGGCCGCGACGCCAAGGAAAGGCCTCATCGAGCCCAAGCGATCTGTAACTTTCTCTGCGCAAGTTATGTAGGCCAATGGAGCTGCATCACCAGTGATCATCGTAGCACCGGCGTCCATAATGCCGATCAAGAGTGAAACTGCAGTACCAAGCCATTGGGCAGCATCTGTTGGTGGACCAGTGGCAAGGCTTCGGATAATGCCAATGCCCCGCAAAAGTCTTGCCTCAATCTCAGTGATAGATTGCCTGATCAGGCTCTCTTTCTTGAGTTGAGCATTGACTTTTGCGTTCTCTTCTGGGGTCAGCTTCTTCTGTTGGCCCTTCTTCTTTTCAAGCTGACCCCTAAGTTCTTCCTCCCATTTGAGAATATCATAGTCCTTTTTATTTTTGTCCAAGACTTGCTGAGACTTCTTTGCAAGCACGTCAACGAACACGGTACCCTCAGGCGTTCTAAAAATGGCCGCTTCGACAGGGCCAATATCGTGGAGTTGCTCGGCGTTGAGATCGCGGCTGAGGGTCTCCAGCAGTCGTGGAATAATGGTTTCGGGGGCAACAAAAGCCAAGTCAGCAGCTGCGTTGTAAGCAGCTTTCTTGATGGCGTCAACCTGTCGATATTGGTTAGCGAGGTTCTTGTACCCCGTGGACGTCATACAAACCTTCTGGGAGAACGATGTTTGATTCTCTATTTCTGTCACAAGCTCATCTTGGTACTTCTTGACTAGATTGCCAGGGTCTAGTTCCATCCTGAGGCACAAATCGATCCAGCTTGCCCTAGGGATCAGCTCTGGGCGCGCCAGAACAAGGAGATTGTTTGCCTGTGTTTCGAGATCCTCCGTGTTGATGGTTTCCCCGGACTTTTCGATGTCACTGGGGGTCAAACAGATAGCCTTCACAACCTGGACCAAGTTATGAGCGCCTGATGATGGGTCCTTATCAGGAGATCCAGAGTGCTTCAGATAATCCCAAAGGCCGGCGATAATGAAACCTGATACCAGTTTTGGACTACGAACGTACAGACTGGAAAGGGTCTTGGAGGTCTCCTGCTGAACAGTTGCCGGCACGCTCTGAGCGGCAACTAGGTGAATGATTGCTTCTGACCAAGCGAGGGCAACCTGATTATCAGCCCCCTTGTCAAGGCCTGGAAAGATAGAGTTCAAAGCCCGTGAAAACCACTTAAGATCCTCGTCGGCTGTGATCTTAGAGTAGATTCGAGGGCTGAGGAGGAAGGATGACTTGGGATCCAAGGATAGCGATTGCTTGGTAACCGATGCTTTTGCCAAGCTTGAATCGGCCGCAGAACCAGGAAGCACGCGATTGATATGTGTGCTTACAGCCGTCAGAATGTAGGCACCAACAATGAGGCCGTTCTGAGCAGCACTAGCTGCATTGGAGGTCACCTCTGTAAAAGTGATAATGAGTTTCGGTATCACTGCGTCCACAAAAGCAGCCATTGCTGAAGACACTGATTGCGCTTCATTGAGGGTTTGCAAGATACCGCCGACACGGAGCAACCAGTACTTCCGAAAAGGAATTTTCTTTTCAGTAAGGCCCTTAGTAACGGATTCCAGCACACTTTTGGGAACCTCGGCATCGTTGGTCAATAAGAAAGAAACCGCTTTTGCTAAGGCTAAAGTCTCCGCAGCTAAAGCACCCTCATTACCTTCTTTGGCAGCGATGACTGCAACTGCGATTGCGACTTGCTCGGCACTTGCTTTTGAAAGAGGCGCGGCCTGAAGCATTTGCGCATGCAGCACACGGTGGTCGGGAGATGCAAGTTTGCCGGATTTCAGGGGCGTCGCAATCTCGTTGATGACTTTTTCCAATGACGCAGTATCGCCAGACTTGTTGACCAGGGCGCTGAACGCGTCTAAGGAGCCAGCACGAATAGTTGCATTGGTAGATTTTGCATTTGACAAAAGGGGCTTGAGCAGATTCTGCTCCAGGATCTTGGAAAGATCAAAATTCTCAGGGAGGCAACGAACAAGAGGCGTCACAACTCCACCAAGAATGACCTCAGGGGCGCGCAGAAGGCCCTTCTCGAGAGCAGGGATCAGCTCTTTAGATATTTCTTCAAGTGTGGCAAACGAAGCGAAGAAATCACCGAGTCCAAGCACTAGATGCTCTGGAACACTAGTTCGAGAGCCCATGATCTCTCTCGTGAAGAAATCGTAATATCTAGGTTTGAGGGAATCGAGAACAGGTCGCAAGTGATCCTTCCTAGCGGATACGCCAGCGATGACCCCGAGTAAGACAGCATTCCTAGAGATCGACTGAGCCCCCTTCGCAGTCAGGACATCAACAGAAGCAGAAAGTCGCTTTTCGCTCAGTTCATTCGAGGAGAAGAGTTTCCGCAAACCCCTCCTTGTAACAATGATGGCGGAGTGAGTGACTGACTTCCTGGAAACGGGCTGGTGGCACTTTTCCAGAGCATCTGCGTCTGCTAGGACGATATCGGTAGCAAATTGTTCCCACTGCGAGGCATCGAGATGCTGCATAAACAAACTGCACCATTCGACGAGAACGAATGCATTGGTAGGAGCAATGCCAGGTTTCTGGCTTTCCCTGCGCAAGGCAGTAATGAGCGGGGCGATTGTCTTGGAGTCGGCACCAGAGGAAATAAGCGCAATCAGGCACTTCTGCACCGACAGCCTGGACTGCCTATCTGCGTAAAAGGCATACGTTCCGAAAAGGAGCGGGAGGAGACGTGTAATTGAGGCGCTGTCAAGGGCTTCGGAGCTATGGTCAGCTAGTTGATAGAACGATGGAAGAGGACAAGGGCTTGCGCACATTTCTGGGCCAATTTGTCTTCAATTGTGCGCAACTGAGTGATTCGAACAGCAGTGGAGGATGAGGACAGTGCCTGTTTAACAGCGGCCATGTCAAGAGGGGCCGGAGCGCCAGAGTCGGATGAGTCGCCCTTAGACATTCTGGAGTTCGGAAACGGAGGTATATGTTCGGGTTGGTGAACTCATCTGGGGCTACCAGAGCTCGTGAACGCCAATTCCGAGGCGTAGGTCCTCAGTAGAGGTGGTGGAACGTAGGTAATGTCGAGAAGGTTTCGTGGTGGGCTCGTAGTTGGTGTTTTAGAATTTTTGGGCACCAAATCCATCAAGAGAACGCAAATATCTCGTCTCGACCTAGGTATGGACCTTTACCCCACGCTGAATCAACAGAGGTCACCTTACCTAAGATATCCAGAGGGATAGGTACCTACCTACCCTCGGGAAGCAAGAAAACACCAGACCTCGATATAGGGTGTCAAAATAAACTTAACAAAGAGCCCCATAAGCTTAGGCTAGATTCACCTGAATATTTTTATTGCTTAGGGTCAAGGGCCTGTGTTTTCTTTCCTCCCCTAGCCTACCTACCTAGGCACCTAACGTAGCACCTCGTCGAAAGCTCAACAGCCCATTTAGGTGGGGTTAGGAGCCCTGAAAGTCTCTAGCCCACTGAAATTCTCGCGGCCCGGTATGACGCATCGCAAGTTGGCCTGTCCTGATACATCGCTAGCCTCCATGACTAAGCCTCCAGCACAGAAGCCGTTCAACAGTGCAACTGTACCTTGCAGATCTATCTGAGTACCTATCTACCTACCTATCCAAGGAACAATCTTGTCACTGCCTTAGTACCTAGGTAAGGGAGGTCGGTAGATTGGAATTCCGTTGCACTGGTGGTATATCTGCTGGGCCATGAATCTCTCCCCAAGACTCTTCTTCTAGGTGATCGATAACTTCACTGTTGTGGTACTACCTACCTGTCCATCCCCTCTAACTCACCCTCATTCAGGCACGATCCACAGAACTGGAGATCAAAGCCCTGGCGTCACAACCTCCACCTTCAAATCACTTCACTTCTGCACCCTTCGTCTGTAGATCGGCACTCTCAATGACCTGCAATCGAATTTTGTAGCCCTCTTCATTGCAGGGGTAACCCAATCCTCAGTTTCACTGGCAGATTTCTCCCTCGGCCATGATACCTCTAAACTAGAGAGCGATCATCCTTTTCTTCAACCCTTTCTCTGTCTTTACCGCCTGCTGGCCCTCCGTTAACGATAATGGCGGGTGCGAAAAAGAAAAAGAAGCCCGCTGCTAACCCAGCTCGAGGATTCGCAACCACATCGGTTGCTTCCAAGCCCAGGCCTGAGGTTGCCGAGTCTGAATCGAAGCCTGTGACTATCAAAAGTCAAAGTGCCCCTCCATCGACCCAGAAGGATGCCCCTCCATCCTCGTCCGCAACAACTGGCGGTGCGACCACCAATGCTCCAACCCAGGAGACGGCCCTCAGCCCCGAAGAGTTCGAGAAGCAGTTGGAAGAATCTGAGCTACAACTGCTCGTGGAGAAACATGCAGCAAAAACAAAGAAAGATGCTCAGCGGCAACGGAATCGTCTCGATACTGACCGTAGACTCCTTCGTGGCCAAGCCGATTCTATCAATAGTTTCAAATGGCTACCACCAGACTTGATGGAACACATACTCGACCTCGTGCAAGCAGAAAATCGATTTGCCGCTTCTAGCCTGTCCTCCTCAGAGAATGCTGGCGCTGGGAAGGTGCCTCCTGAAGAAGACATGATCATCCGCCTCTGGACATTACAACAAACCCTGATCGCAGCAGAGTTCCCCACGGACCGAGTGACGGCTGTGATACGATATATCCTCGATATAGCACCTAATGTCGCATCGACAAATCGAGATTCTATCTGGGGACTTGAAGAGGCCCTCGACTGGCTAGCTAGAGAATGCAAGATTGGAGAACTGCCGAGTTACGAACCTAGATCGAAGCCGATCCCCAAAAGCACCGGTGGTTAGTCTTCTGACGTCTTGGGCCATTCTCCGACTAACCATGTATAATAGATACCCCCCAGGACAGTCCAATGCCGAGCCGCTCTAGTACTCCTCGTCAAATTGATACTCGGAATGGCCGTAGAAACAAGCCAGTTGGGAGCAACGCTCGATCAGTCAAAGGTTTCTCACCCAGTAAAAAATTGGTGGTGGCTTGTGACAGCGACATAGAAGCGGATGAGCTTGTTCCAAAATACTTGGAGACTAAAGCCAAATTGCTAGAACACGAGCGGGGAAAAGACCGACCAGATAGCTCAAAGACATCAGAATCGGACGAAGAACTTGTTGTTGCCAAGCTCGAAGCTAAGATTCGGAAGATCGAAAACGATGTTCTTTTCGACAAGTATGAAGCCGAGCAGCGGTGGAGAGCCCAAAGAATTGATCTCGAAAGGCGACTGGCTGCCGAGAAGCAAGAATACCAAGCTCAAGCCGAGGTTATACCAACCAGGGCGGAAGAAACTCCTCATGAGCAAGTGGAAAACGATGACATTAACGATGAAGCTGAGCGCATCGCCGCCGAAGTCCTGGCCGAGGGGCAAGATGAGGATGAGGATGACATCGGCGGATTATTTGCATCTCTGCCACAAAATGAGGTTGACGCAAGCACAGGCGAAAACCGAACAATTGTAAACTCAGCCGATGGAAATCGAATTACAATTCGCGATTTTGGCAAGTGGACAGGCATTAGTCCTCGAAGGGCACTCGAGGAAGCATGCCGTTCGAGGTTAGCCCACTTGTTGTCGCTACAAATTGTATAAAATGTGCTAACCACGAATCTTAGGGACTCTTCGGCCAGAATCTCATACTCTTTTGTATCAGATGCTTCCTTCGCAAATCGTCATTCCTTGGATATTACCTGGACCAAACCTCAAGAGGTTCCACCACCAGCAGCCTCATCCGACGTACAAATTGTAGCGGACCCATATAGATTCACTTTTACGATGATCGGCATTGCAACGCCGGATGCTAAGCAGTCCGAATCCTATATTTCCACAGTGGCCTTGTTTTATACTTTCAGCGGCAATACCAAGGACGAAAAAGTGGTAATCAGACTTCCCCATGTCTGGAAAGACGTTTGGGCGGAACTTGCTGAAGCACGAAAAGCTCAAATCGACGAGCAAGATAGAGATGTGGTGAGGGACTTGAGAGCTCTGGTGCGTCAAAGACATGACCAGGAGCTTGAAGATGGTGTTATCATTCAAGGCGCGTTTCGGGGACGGGGCGCCAAGCACACTCACGACTCTGGCGATGATGGTGGTCAAGATCGATCAAGGCAGAGCGTTGCAAATGGGGAGTACTTTCAGAAGATTTGGGCAGACAAGTCGAGCACGCGCAAGTTTCAGATGATGCTGGTAAGCAACAACCTGTGCTATTAGGTTTCAATGACGCTGACGAAGCTCAGCAATCCCGAATGCAACTCCCCATGTGGAATTTCCGAGAACAAGTCTTGACTGCTGTCGATGAGAATCAAGTGATAATCGTCTGTGGAGAGACTGGATGGTACGGTCTTTGAACACGTTGTTCTCGAGGTCTTACTAACTGGACAATAGCGGAAAGAGTACTCAAGTTCCGTCTTTCTTACTAGAGCACCAGCTTTCTCAGGGGAAGCCCTGCAAGGTTTACTGCACGGAGCCAAGAAGGATCTCTGCGATCTCTCTCGCTCGCCGTGTCAGTGAAGAACTTGGAGAAAACAAAAATGACCTTGGAACGAATAGATCCCTAGTCGGATATTCTATTCGACTCGAGGCTAATACTTCGAGGGAAACAAGGCTGGTGTATGCAACCACTGGTATTGTAATGCGAATGCTTGAGGGCTCCAATGATCTGCAGGAAGTGACGCACCTGGTGCTTGATGAAGTTCACGAGCGGTCTATTGACAGCGACTTTCTTCTGATCGTCCTGAAGAAGCTCCTCATAAGGCGCAAGGACTTGAAGGTTGTTCTTATGTCTGCTACAGTTGACGCGGATCGTTTCTCTGCTTACCTTGGCGGAGCACCAGTTCTCAATGTCCCTGGAAGAACGTTCCCAGTGCAGGTTAGATACCTCGAGGATGCCATTGAACTCACTGGATATACACCTGCGGATTCTGAGCCTGACAAAATGGTTGACTTGGATGATGATCCTGCAGAGAGTGATGGAGAAAACACTAAGAGTGACATTTCCAAGAGTCTATCAGGATACACTGCAAGAACACGGTCGACACTGGCTCAAATTGATGAGTACCGTATCGAGTTCGATCTTATTTTGGAGTTGATAGGTCAAATTGCGGATAACGAACATCTGCAGAATTTCAGCAAGGCTATTCTGGTGTTTTTGCCAGGTATTGCTGAGATTCGCACACTGAACGACCTGCTGCTAGGAGATCCCAGGTTTGCCAAAGACTGGCTTGTGTATCCTCTCCATTCAACCATCGCTACGGAGGACCAAGAATCGGCATTCCTTGTCCCACCGTCAGGAATTCGTAAAATCGTTCTTGCCACCAATATCGCCGAAACCGGGATCACCATTCCCGACGTCACTTGTGTCATTGACACTGGCAAGCATCGTGAGATGCGCTTCGATGAGCGACGCCAACTCTCACGCCTGATTGATACCTTCATTTCTCGCGCCAACGCAAAGCAAAGGCGTGGTCGAGCAGGGCGTGTACAAGAAGGGTTATGCTTTCATATGTTCACCAAATTCCGCCATGATCAGTTAATGAGCGACCAGCAGACGCCCGAGATGCTTCGACTTTCTTTGCAGGACTTGGCGATCCGAGTCAAGATCTGTAAGATCGGAGGGATCGAGGAGACACTTGGCGATGCTCTCGACCCCCCCTCGGCCAAAAACATCCGTCGGGCGGTTGATGCTCTTGTGGACGTTCGCGCCCTTACTCAGGCTGAAGAACTCACACCGCTTGGACACCAGTTAGCCAGGTTGCCTTTAGATGTATTCTTGGGTAAACTCATTCTGTATGGAGTCATTTTCAAATGTTTGGACATGGCTATCACTTCTGCTGCTATCCTATCTTCCAAGTCACCCTTCTCGGCGCCGTTTGGACAGCGTACTCAGGCAGATAATGCTCGCATGGCTTTCCGTCGGGGAGATTCAGATCTTCTCACTCTTTACAACGCATACCTGGCTTGGAAGCGAGTATGCCAGTCTGCTGGGGGCGGCGGAAAGGAGTTCCAGTTCTGCCGCAAGAATTTTTTGAGTCAGCAAACTCTTGCAAACATCGAAGACCTCAAAGGACAACTCCTTACCTCTCTCGCCGACTCCGGCTTTCTTTCCCTCACTGAAGACGAAAGAAGAGCCCTTTCCCGAGCTCGGTTTTCAGGAGGCAGAGGACGAAGGCAGCAGCAATTTTATGATATTCCTCGAAGAGTCAATCTCAACAGCGACAACGATGTTGTCTCAGCATCAGTTATCGCCTGGAGCTTTTACCCCAAGATTCTTGTAAGAGACGCGCCCGGGTCCAAGGGTTTAAGAAACATCGGCACAAGTCAGTCCATCAGTCTCCATCCATCATCTGTCAATCGGGGACGCCACGACCTTCGATGGCTTTCCTATTATCATATTATGCAGTCCAGAGCGTAAGTTTTACCGAATACAAAAGAGGTGAACTGGCTAATGTTCAAAAAAGGGTTTACCATGCCCACGAGGCCACTGCCGTGGAAGCATTCGCCATTGCACTGCTTTGTGGTGATGTACGCTGTGATGTAAGAACACCAAATCCTTCTTATGGCTGTATCACTGATAAGATCACACCAGATGTATTCCGGGGTCATCGTTCTCGATGGAAATCGCGGTCGCTTTGCAGTACCAGACTGGAAAACGATGCTAGTCATGAAGGTCCTCCGAACACGTTTACGAGAGCTCTTGACGAGATCTTTCAAGCAGCCAGGCAAGCTTCCTACTGCTCAGCAAGAAAAGTGGCTTGATGTTTGGCAGAGGATCTTCACGCAAGATTTTCAAGATAGATCTACTGCGGGCATAATGAGCAAGGGGTAAGAATACACATTCTATGGGTGTCTTATTTGACTAGCTGTAAACTGAATATCTAGGTCATCGTAGGATGCCAGAAACCAGAACGGGAGACAAGTTGCACATGCTGGGAGAAAGGGGCTTATTGTATAACTTGCCGGAGTTTCATGGGGGGTGATTTGCATATAGCCGTGCTGGCTTTGAACATCAGTGGAAAGCCATCTGAGCAATACGTGAATGACAGAACAAGACCGTGTGATAGCTCAGGTTTGATTTGATTAGTTCGCAACCAGCAACTGCATTTATTCGTACAGCCATGTAATAAACACTCCCTTCCGTTCCCTAGTCCCCTGGATATCATTGAAGTTTAATGAATTACATCATGGTACATCAGTATACCATTCAAAACCAGCGACTGGCTCAGCACTTATTGTTCAGACCCAGGCTTTTCTCCTTCGTCTCCTTTGTTCATATCTTGGCCGCTGGCGAGGAACATCGCCTTAAAGTCTGCGTTGCTCTTCTTTGACGAGGTTTCAGAATCGCCGTTCTGAGCCGGCCTGGGTGCGCTGGGCTTGAAGCCAAGGCCAGGGCCACGGCGAGGGCCAGGTTTCCCAAGCACTGGTCGCCGGACTGTAGATGGCGGTGGCATGAGAGTGGTTGACGAGCTACCTGCAGCCTTGGTTTTCTGTTCTTGACCCTTGCTCTTGTCCCTTTTCCCGTAGACAATACGGTCCTGGGTACGTGCTGCCTTGGCTTGCCGAAGTTCATCCATTGTGCCCGTTCGAAGCTTGTGACCCTCAAAGTCCATACTATCGAGCTGTAAACTCGCCTTGCCCGCAGTAGCTGCATCGACAAACTCGATCTTAGCGCCACCATTACCGGGGAGCACAGTTAGCTTCACAATAGCACCCAAAGGCTCAACGAGTGCTCGGATTCGTGCATCGTTCACAGTATCAGGTAGGCCCATAAGTGCGATCGTCTTTGCTGAGATGTCTGCTGCGGTGGGTTTGGACTGAGCTTCATCGGGTGCGTCCTCCATTGCTTCGTCACCCTCTGCGTCATGTGATAAAGGCGCAGACGAGCTTCTGGCGGTATCCGCAACAACAGTTGTTGCAGCACGTTTAATCTTTGACTCTTTGGAAAGAGTAACTTCTAGGATCTGGCTCTTGAACTTGGTATTGTTCATTTCTGCCACGGCCTTCTCGGCCTCCTCTTTGGTCGCAAAATCAACGAAAGCAAATCCTTTAGTCTTACCCACCAGGTTTCGGGGGAGATTGACCCGCGTGACATTGCCATACTTGGAAAAGACTTCTCTCAAATCCGCCTCGGTTGCCGTTCGATCCAAATTGCTAATATGTATCTCTCTGCCTTCTGCAAGGGCACCCTCACGAGCCTTCTTGTGACCGGGGTCAGAATACTTGGCTAGAAGTTTCAGGCCTCCTTCAAGAACGGTGCCATCCTTCTTCACAGCTTTCGCTGATGCCTCCTGGTCTCGGAACGAGACATAGCAAAACCGGCGTCTGGTATCAACCTTGAGGCTAGGCAATCTGATGCTCAAGACCTCGCCGCAATCTTTGAAGAGGTCACGAATATACTTTTGATCAGCGGCAGGAGGATAATTTGCAACGTAAACGGTCAAGTCGTTCCCTAGCCTTACGGTAAGTTGTGACTGGCCGAAGTATTTGTTGTCCCTCAACAAGGCGGATTGAGCTTCTTGAGGGGACTTGAATTCGATGAGTGCTGTCGAGGAATCGGTCTTCTCCTCGCGGACCAAAGCCGTTATGTTGTTGATGTGGCCGTACTCTTTGAAATATTGTCGAAGCTTGGTTTTATCAACATCCGCTGGTAAATTGGAGACCAGGATGGTCGAATTCTCTCTGTCTCTCTTCAGGGGCTGGTCGTGTTGAGTTGCCAGAGCTTGCTCAGACACCACCCCGTTGGGCTCATTCCTTTGTCGCTTGTTGTTGTTCTCAGGTCCATCTGTGGTGTCAACTTCAGAATCCCTTTTCCTTTTAGGACCACCCGGTGATGTAGACCCCCGGCCCTTGTCTAGGGTTCCAGGGGCAGTATAGTACGCTGCATAGGCCGCAGTCTTCTCTTGTTCCTCCCGTTCCCTGCGCTTTTTAACTTCTTTCCCGGTCTTGTGAACCCGGTCCGCTGCCTTTCGCAGGGGCAGTGGCATTTCGTAGTCGTTGCAATGCTGCATATACACCTCCAGAACTTTCTCTGGCCAGTCAATACTTCTTCGAGCAACAGCACGGGTAAGGACGGCAGTAGCCAGAGTTGGTATTCGATAAGTGCCACCGCCAGACGAAGGCGTAGGGCTTCTGTTGTCTTGGGCACCAGCTGATGAGAAGATGAGCATCTCCCACATATAATACCTGAACCAAAAGTCGTGGTTATCTGCATGGATCTGCAGCGCTGCCAATTTGTTCCACTGAGCTCTGGCTTCGTCCACGGCACCCTTCTTTTCTGTGAGATACTGAATGTAGATGCGCTCAAGGCGAAACTTGGGGTCACCCTGGAAGTCCTTGTCATAAAGTCGCTTTCCTACAACTGAAACGTCCTCCAGAGCCGCAATGAGACCTACATCTGCAACATCAACAGCCTCGTCGGAGGCACTAGCATCCATAGCATTGCGTTTCAGGAACCCACACCAAGCCACATACATTTCGATCATTCCCTCCATGCCATCTTTGAGTAATTGATCCTCACTAGTTGCAGAATGTTTGATGGCCTCGACCTCGGCGAATGGACGCTTAGCTTCTTCGGCGCACATAATGTATCTATTCCAGAGAAGGCCGGACCAGGGGCAGTGCTGAACAGCTCTACGGAGTACGTCGAGTAGACTGCTCGGCGCTTGGAGATCGGTGTTTGATGAGGATAGAAAAACAATGTACTCATACCAAGTATTTTGGTCTGTAGCAAGAGCACTGGTGAGAGCACGTGCGTAGAGGCCACGGCACAGATCAATTCCAATTTCGGGATTGTCGTTGCTGCGCTTACTCTGAAGCATCTCCCACTCGAGATACGTGGTGAAGGCAGCTCTCTGGGCTTCGATATCGCCTGTGTCCACCGCTTTCTTCAAAGCAGATTCGTAGGGGTCTCGAGCAACGATCAGCCGTTTCGTCTCCTGGGCGTTGATGGTAACATCCTTCATGGATTCCTCCCATGCAGTGCGGTTGTACTCTGATAGAAAAGTAGAGAAATTTTGGGATGTTTCGTCCCAGGTAAGATGGGGAGTAAGCAGGCGGTCGCGGTATAGATGTGTGATGCGCTTTATGCCTTCGGGGGTTCTCGTCTTAGCCAGCAATTCCATCTCCAGTGAGATCCAGCGATCCCAGAGAAGATGACTATCGCCTAGACGGTAGCGAATAGCCTCGTAGCCTTGCTGCCACAAGTCGAGAGCGCCGCCGAAGGAAAAGAGCTCTCGGCCGAGCATGCACTCTTCATCAGACCAGCCATGGCCAGTAGGGCTCTGAGTAGCTTCCCACAAGGACCAGAAGTAGTTGCAGTAGGCAAGCCAGATGCGTAAGCTGCCAGGCTCGGAGCCTACAGCCAGCTTGTAATGTTCAACAGCATTGACTCGCTGCTCGAGGTCGGAGGCGTTGCGGACGATCTCTTCGAGATAGGCAAGCCAGTTCTCTTCGCCTACTGGGTTGGCCATGTTTGTCGCGTGTGCACGTTTTGGTGGAGGCGCATCACAAGATGCTTCTAGTATTATCGATGAACAACCTCAATAGCGGCGCATAGGATGTTGTAAGGTGAAACCGGGAGGGGGCAGTCGAAAGACCAGAAATCGTTGAAAACAGGTAGTCGAGGAACGTGTACGTGTCGACGCTGTCGCGGAACCTCTCGGGTTCGTGGGAATGAAGGGCTGGATGCGATGGGAAAGTTTGGGATCTGGTAAAGGAGAGACTGAAAGATTGGGATAATGGCCTGGCAATACCTGTTCAGCTCCGCTGAGTCAGTACCTAGGAAAGGAAATAATGGAGGCCTGGATTTAGAGGACGCAGGCCAAAAGTAGCCTGAGGTTGAACAGCGATTGCCTTGTGTGAGTCTGCACGACTGCACGCGTGGAGTGGGAAAAAAAGCTGCTGCCAATAATTCGACGCCTTCCAGTGGACTGAACTGAACTGACCTGAACTGGGCTGGGCTGGGCTGGGCTGGGCTGGGGACTAGGTTAAGCACAGGGATGCATTTTCCCAGAAGAACGGGAAGCGAGTGGAGGGTCGTTAAAATGATGTAATGCCTGGAACTCCACTAAAGTTCAGGGTACATGCACCGCAACCCTTCTTTGCTGGTCGTGTAGGAGAGCAGACGATAGGTGTTGAATTCAAAGCCAGTAGCACATTGGCGTGGTCTTGTTCAGTCTCGAGGCCTAAAACTACTCCTGATGCCTCTGTATAGGTAGGTAGTTTGGATGAGCCCTCTGGCATTGAAGAGCAACATTTCGTTTTTCTCCTACAGCCAATGTGCCATCTATTGTTTTCAGAACTTTCTAAACAATCCCGGCTCCCGGGTCATTGAAGGCTCAGTACTGGATACATTTACACTGGACCCGTTGTCTCTTGGTCGATCCATTTCCCAAAGGCACGAGCTAGTAAAGAGTCTAGACCTCGATTCGACCCGGTCCTTCCAGGCGAGCGTGCAACGAGGCGCCTTGCTGGCTTGCACAGCTTGCTCCAATTGACCAGCTCTCTTTATCGGCTCATCAAATTTGGACCCCGAGCTGTTATTCCCGGCGCACGGGCATCATCGGGCTCCCGGCCTACAAAAATCCCCGAGTCAGTCCACGACATAATGTACATACATACAAGAGTTTGCAAGTCATCATCTTCACTTTCAGTAACGGCCCAAGAGCGTTTGACGAAATTTAGAGAATACTGATATTTGAGGTGGCGATAATCATCTACGCTTTATGTCTCAACTTCGTAAGTTGTAGGTTGCACTTCTACTATCGCGGTCTACCATATAACATGGATCGTTTGTCTGAACCTGGAGGCCAAACCGGTGTTACGAATTTCGTTTCCCAATTAATAAACTTCTAATGTTTTGCTCGACGCGGTGTCTTTTAAACCCGTCTGATGGAACTTGAACGTTTTTCTGACATTCGCATTCCTGTCAGACAGGTACCTTACCTAGACACTGTTAGAATTTTAGCTGCCAGTTGGGCATTACATCATCAAGGTTACACCAATTATCTATGTACTAACTAAGGTAAGGTAGGTAAGGTAGTTTAGGCAACCGGCACCCCAATGTTCGAAGTATGCGGATTTTTCCAACCCTCTTCCGAAATACGGTATACCAAAATAGCCATCGCGCAGCAAGAAACGCTAGGGCTCTTTAACCAGACCAAGATTAAGAAACCTGAAGGCCCCTCCAAGTTTGACGAAGCCTAGCTACCTTGACTATCTCTGTCGTCTTACGGAGTAGGAGGACATAGGTCTTATGATTTCTTGTCGCTACACAGTAGAACTGATTCAGCTCCCAAGTTATGGGTACCGAAGCTACTGGATACCTAGGTAGGTAGGTACTGACTACTGTACTAGGTACTAAGGTAAGGTACTCCGTAAGGATAAGGCACCTAGGATCCAATGGCTCGGATGCATGATCCCGATTACCTTGACATCTTAACGTACCCACCCACTGACAAGACCCGTGCTGGTCAGGTCGGCTATTTACCAATACCTACTAACCTTGGCCTTTGCAGCATTCCTTCGTCATAAAATACCTAAGTACGCAACTTTGTATGATAAAATTGACAATGGTGTCTTATGTGAAACTTGGGTATTAACGAGGACGAAGACGATTATTCCACGGTCATGTACTGCACTAATCAAGAATATATGTTAGAGAAGACGGATTTCTTACTTATACAAAATAACTTACCTCGTCGAAAGGTGGTTTACTGTACCTAGGCAGCGCCTACATGACTTCCATATCTGAGTACATTGCTGCCTAACATCATAAGCCTATAATTGAAATCACGATATGTCCAAGTGGACAATAAGTAATTGCAGATGAACGGAAACCTCAGGGCGTTGTGAAAGGCAATTGTTTCAGTGCAACTTACGAAGGCTCCATCGCCATCAAGTGATACAACTGCAGGACTTCTAGCGGAATGGCTTCGGCTCAGCATTATCCCATTGTATAAAGAGCATATTTTCTTATGTTCGTTTGATCAAGGCAAACGTGTGCTCAATGACAGCTTATTAGGCACTTTCGATCAAAGAGAAAGAGTAAGGGTTAAGGTATGGAAAGTTTAGCAACACGGTCTCAACGCTGGATGCCTCCTCATTCAAACATGCCTAAAGCATTCTTATAAGGTGTGCTCTTGAACTTTCTTGTGTTTCTTTCCTTTGAATTTATAGATATTGAGGCCAATGTTTCACGCTAAAAAGAACAGTTCAACTCAGCGGTCTGGATGAAGTACCCATTTGCACAGACAAGCACACAAATCTGTGGATGAAATAACGGTACTAGCAACCTTTGAATCTAACGTCCAGTAATAAACCTACAGACTGAAAAGGCTCGGGGCTGTGTCTAAACATAAAATTCTTCCTCCCTGATGTCATCGAGGTTGAGCCGGCCATGTTCAGGGAGCTAGAAGCACAATTTAGATTCCTTTGTACTGTACCATTGTCAAAAGTTACGTGGGTGAATCCCTGGGGCCGATCCGCCTCCAGGTTATTGTCGCACAAGTGACAGGTGGATGTGCCGCGGCTGTTTCGCCATGTGTGGCTGTACAAAGAATCTGACAGAGAAGAAGCACCAGCCCCTACCGCCTCTGTGACGCAAAGGCAAGGCGCGTGATGTATCAGCTTCGCCATATTGGATCACGGTCTTTGATTCGCAGCTGGCTTTGTTGACACCCATACTATGCATGGCATTAGTAGATGACCACATCCATCAGAAGCTGTGAGGGGTCCCGACTGAGATGACTCTACTCTCCACTACTCAGAACGGCGACTATCGTCAAGAATTGTTTCTGGCTCGATGTCAACTATGGGGGTCAAGCTGCTGCCTCTCTCTATCCGTAATCAGTCCACAATAGCCCGGGTGCACTGCGGCGTTCATCCCGCACAAGACGCGTTATCAAAGAAGCATTTCCGTAGTCTAGCATGGATTCGAGCGTTGGGTCCTGGTTGGTTTGCTCGGATTGTTCTGGGGCTTGCTGGGATGCAGCTTGCCCATCCCAATAAAAGTCACGAGTTTTGAAGTGGGTTGTATATGTAAATGGCGCTCTTTGATGAGTTTTTTTCCTTTCTGCAGCTCAGCTTGCTCTTGTCAATGCAAGCGTACTCTCCTCAAGAAGCGCATTGCACTGGCTGGGGGTAATTTTTGTCTGCGTATTATCGGTTGTGCTACGGCAAAGTGTCGGTCTCGTGTCTGTCAGAGAAAATCTAACATTAGTAGTCACCACGTATCAAACCGCATAAGGTTTGAGATAGGTGCACCAGGCCCAATAGGGCCAAGACGCTAGAAGACTGTCTGTCACGTAAAGGAGGGGAGACAAGACAAAGAAGAGAGCAAAGGAGCTGAAATCTCGCGCGCGCAATTGGCACATGGGCACTTTATCTCAGAAAGTCACACCTAACGAAGCATCAAGACGAGTCAGAGAAGAACATGTCCAATGTGTGGTTTTCTCTCAGTCCCCTCAGGTACACAGCAATACAGGCAGAAAAATACATACCTAAGGTAGTCAGATGAAACAAGCGAGACCATCTCGGGAGATGGCCATTGGGCGGTAAACAGGCCAAGTGAGCTAAGGAATCTGGGATAGCTGGCGCTAGTACCTGGCGCCAGGAGCCCTCCCCCCCCCGGCCGCCGCTAGCAACGCTCTCGCAGCCCTGAATGGCAATCTTGCTATGCTTGCTTGTGCACTTGGGGGATGATTGGCCCCCCCTTTTGGGAACAGAGAGGGAACTGACGTTTTATGATGTTGGATCCGGTCCCTGGCACTGCAGGAGGCCAAGCCGCCAGGGGCACACACATGCATGCACAAGGCGTTTTGTGTACAAAGAGTGTTAGAAAATCAAGGGCGGAGGGCGAAGAAACAACCAACATGCATTGCATCCAATTGGCAGACTGCACTCAGACCGGCAGAGAGCTGAGCTGCCATCATCATTGCTATTTCTAGGGCTCCCTCGTGTCTATGTAAAGCTAGATCATCCCCTGGAAGGATCTGATACCCATCGAGCTGGGTCGCCCTTGTCTGTAACAGCACTGGACCAAGCTTGCTTGTGCTTGATGAATGAAGCATTATTAATTATTACTCTGTTCTATCCGTACTTCTTCAGCTTGTTGCTCCCTCCCATGAAAGAGCGAGGGTTTGCATTGCATTAACTACCTACCTTACCTTACGGATACTACTACTAACATTACATTCTTTCTGACCTCAGTGCAATCTTACTGGGTCCCCCGTTCTTTTCCCAGTTCCCAGTTCCCCGTCCACTTCATTCCTTACTTCGTCCCATCTCATCTCATTTCAATTCAATTCAACGCTTTACTTTCTCTCCCTTTGGCTGTTGTCGTCACCTGAACCCACCTTTCTTTCTTCCGTTCTCAAACGGCTTCGTTTCTATTCTGCTTTCGTCTTGTCCTGATCTCAACCTTGACTCGACTCGAATCGACTTCTCACGACCACCTTTGCGCGTTGGGCTCTTTCACTCTCTCAAGTGTCCCTCGCTATCTCACCATTCAGTCATTCCTTGTGGTCAATTCTTCGTATTCTTCTTTCCTTACCTACCTTACGTTACGTTACGTTACCTTATTGTTCTTTTCCACTTTCCTTTCGGAATTGTTCACTCTGGGCTGAACCGACGACAACAAATCCGTAACCCTTCTTCATTCACTCGTATTCTTCTCGGGGACCCTCCATCTGCTGCATCGAGTGCCACGTTGGACCAAGCCATTTCCGTTACATTACACGACATTGTCCGACTCGTCTCTCATTTCTATTTGAAGATTTCTTTTCCGATTCTCCTGAGGGATTGTTCCTGGATCTATCTACCTGCGGTATTTTATCGTTTTTGTCGCAAATTTGGAGCCGCCATTGTCACGATCCATCCCTGTGACCGCACCTGCCACCACTTCTCACACTCAATTCTTTATCCAGCCAGCCTGTTGTGAACTTCCGACTTGGTTCACCTCTGGCTACTATCGATCTATCAAAGTAGCGGGGCTTTGTCTCGCCACATACTTCCTCCGACATGCGCTTTTCTCTTTCAACTCTCGTGGCGCTGGGCGCCTTACAGACTCTCGGTGTCTATGCTCAAGACTGCATCGTAAGTAACTAGCGCTTAATCACTAACTACCTACGCATTCACTCGAAATAGGTGCTGATGGCCTCCAGAACACATGTGTTGAATCAGTAAAGCCAACTGTGGGCTGCGCAGATGCCACCCAGGCCGGTTGTATTTGTGTTAGCCCCAGCTTTATCAAGGGTGTGGCTGAGTGCGCAAGAGCGCCCTCATGCAATGCTGCAGACGCCGAGATTACCAGCTTTTTGAGCAACGGGTTTTGTGTGGGTATGTTGCCAGGATTCAATAGTATCTTGAACCAAGTTGCGAAAACTGACATGACTTAGGTCAGCAACTCCCTGCCCTTCCAGAAGCTGCCGCAACGTCGGCGTCAGGCGCAGCGACAACATCTGCAGCAGCAGTAGCAACTTCGTCCGAAGTAGCAGCAGCAACATCGGAGACCCCTGCCGCAGCTGGTACCTCTCATGCTACATCAAGCTCGGCTGTGCCCCCGGTAACTTCAAAGGCACCTGAAGCCACTTCGACTGATGTTGCCGATGCAACTTCCACGTCTGAAACTGCCGGTGCCGTCGAACCTACGGTAAGAAGGCTCATAAATTAAGCGTCGAAGAAAACTGAATACTAAACATTGACAGGACACTGGATCTGAGGCCTCTGCTTCCTCCACTGATACCGCCAGCTCATCAACAGCCTCCGAGGCGGCTGGTGCTGCAGCTACCTCTGATTCTTCAGATGACGACTCAGACAAGAAGGAAGAATCTTCCGGCGGCATGTCTGGTGCTGCGAAGGCCGGTGTTGGTATTGGAGTTACAATTGCTATCCTCGCACTTCTCGGCATCGCAGGTTTCTTCTTCTGGAAGAAACGTCAAAACCAGCGCGATCTCCCTCATGGAAACATGGCAAGCATGTCACCGCCTATGGCTACCAGGGACCGCAGTTATCCTTTACCCGACCAAGGATCCATTGGCGAGAAGAATGGATATGACCTCGAACTAATGTCCCATCGATACGAGGATATGCTTCCTCGCGAGGAGCCGCGTCACATGGTTTGAGCAAAGATAAATTACGGGAGACATCGGCGTTTAAAACGGAGTACAGCAGAATCAATATATGGCAGATGACAATCGCATGCGCACACTATTAATCACCGCACAGCACATGTCTAATTTTAGTCCAATATTAGCCACTCGGCGAGGCACCAGCACATATCGCTTTATGGAACGGTATGGTTCTACCCGCGAAGGGCGGAGGTTCATGGATTTGTTAATCATGAGTGGCAACAAGATGCGAGCCAACTCGACGTCGGATGATTATTTTATGAACATACGGAGTAAGGCCAGAGTCAATATACCACATCAAGTAAATCAAGTTAGCACTGGCGCGTAAAGTTCAATCTCAGTCAAGTGTACATCCCTTTCACTGTACATATCTTACAAGCTTCTATAAGAAATTACATGGTGGCCTCTGGCGACGCCTGAAGACTCTGTCTCTTTTTTAAACTTCAATTTCGGATGACAGTCGTGGTTTTACCACGAATAATATGGCCTCTGTCCATATACTGGTCGGTTGGGGAGATGTACCCAGGGTCCCTTCTTATTCTTCTTTTCCACACGCTCCTCGTATTCTCGTATTCTTGTCTTTTCTTCCTTGAGTAACACCGTTAGACCTAGAGATGAGTTAGCGATTTCAAAACCAGATACGTGACCAATGTGGGCATACTTGTGCTGGGATGTTTGATGATGCCCATTCGTCCACGACCCTTGTAGTCGATTCTCTTCCCTCGCCAGGGGCCCCTCCCAACCCACGATTGAGCGATATACATTCGCGTAGGGTCCTCAATCTCAATCCATTTGCCATCGACTGTTTGGATCTTCTTGGGAGTTTTCAAAATCTCATTGTTGACTTTTCCGAGTCCCATACCACGCTGTGCAATAGCCAAATCTCGAGCCTCCTCAAGGTAATATCCAATTTCAGCCGCCATCTTCTTCTTGGACCATTTCATCTGCACAATGGCGTCGTCGACGCTCTTTCCTGCGATCTGGCGGGCCAGCATTACGAGTTTCTTGACGCTTGTGGGCATGAACTCGCTCTTGTGCAAAAGTTGGCGCTCTGACATCTGAATGCGCTCGTCTCTTGTCAGACGGCCGTTGCGGCGGACCATCTGAATAACCTTCTTGCGCTGCCAACGCACTCGACTTCGAGGATCGGGGTCCACGACCATGGCCATGTTCTCTTTCGTCTTTTGCTCGATCTCGGGTGCACCCGGGGTGGTGTCGGTACTGACTTTTTCGATCTCGTCCTGGAAAATGTTGTCCTCCACACCGCTGTACATGCTCTTCTGTAAATATTCTTCACGGCTCTTGGGGTCGTCGAGCAGCGATGTAGGGTCCTGTGCGGGTGAAGCTCCGGCGTCTTTATTCCGGGGTTTGCCCCATCCTTTGAAGAGATTGGAAGCCCATTTATGCCGTCGTTGTACTGAGGGTCCGACAGTAGCAGAGAAAACAGGAGCTGGTGTGCTAGATATAGGGTGTGCGGTCCTGGCTATAGAGAAAGGCTCTTGATTAGTCCATGTAGCTTCTGGGCCAATTGAGTTGCAAAGAAGGCGGACTGAGCGTTGCCGTACCTGATACTACCAGCCGCCGCGCGGCAAATCGGAGACTCATGGTAGCAGATATTGTCGGGCTCTGCAAACCGACCACTGTCTCCTTACGTATCTTCCAACTGAAGGTCGTTTCAATGGGCGAGATTCTTTTCGGCATGATTCGCCGTTGTTCAGCCGAATGACGTGCACGTGACTCGGGTGTTAGCGCGATTAACATCAGCCCATCTTCGGAATCAACTTGGAACTGCTTGACCACATCGAAACTCCCCAGCACCTCTATACTTTCTCGAAAGCCTCGCTCCTTCGCCCGAACAGCTTCGCAAAAGTAAACTAATCACAATGGCCGTCCGACCCATCACCGGTGTATGTTTCCTTGGACTCAATGGCTCGCTTTTCGCACTCGACCGGGCCAGAGGAGCCTGAGCCTCCCGGTACCAGAGCTTTTCGTGGACTGACAACTGTGCTAGATGCTCCGACGAAACCTCGTCCTGGACCTCAGCATCGCCCTCGGTACGTCGATTTCTCTGACGGATTGATTCGGACTACATGAGCTGCCAATTACATATTTCAAGAGGGGGATTCTTGGAGGGGCTGACAATTCGGATGATGTGGTTGGTTGGGGTGCATCTAGCTGACTAGCATTCTCGCAGGCTCCGGCTTCGTCATGGCCAACTTCTTCTGGTAAGCAATACACCGACGAAACGACACGAGGCTGGGGCTATATGCTCACCATTGCGAACCAGGTACGGCTTCCACATGCCCCGAACCAACGCCCGCGACAACTACTACATCAAGCTCGAAGAGGACCGAGCTGCTCAGAAGAACGAGTAAAAGCATCAACGGACCGAAATAGTACTTTGTCATTCAAGCAAGGGCAGTTGGAGATGGGAGTGCACATAAATACGTTCAGGCGGCTTGCCGATGTTTCGTTTGTCGTGTAGCTGGGTAGAGAAGAGAATACCAACAACGCTTCATTTGAAACGGTCTTCGTGCATTCTATATTCATGGGCAAAGGTAAACGAGCTATCGAAGTGCAATTCGTGAGGTCGAGAGCATATCTTGGATAGACTGCGCAGTCCTGTGTGGTCGAATCATAATTAGAAATCCATTCATCAATTGTTGGTCGATAGGAGCAATTTATTTTCATATCTCAGTCTGAAATCTAGCAAATAGTAACAGTTTGTGGTGATTGTGTAAACTAATAGTTCATTAACGTTGTTGTTTGCTGAGCACCTCAGTCCATTCCAGCAATACCATCATCAACTTGTTGCAACCCTGCAAGTAACTCAGCGCGACGATATTCAACCTCACGTCAATTCTTGCAGAATCGAGCATTATTTGAAAGCTAAATTTTTTTTCTTCTTCATCTTTCTTTTCTTATTCGTTACCTGGGTCGGTCGTATGCATGACTGGATGTAGTTATGCTCTGCTTGACAGGAGACTGTTGGGGCTAACAATGACGTTTGGCCAAGTTTCACAAGAGAATCAGATTGTCCCTTGAGAAGTAAGCATGCTATATATGATTTTCGGAGACAATAGCAAGTTGTCTGGTTTATCGTGCTGCGTCTGGCGCGTGCCAACTTGATGACCAGTGATAGTGCTGAGGCGGCGCCCTGTCTTTGCTGTGTTTTCCATCATCACTTTTCTGTCCCACTGGAGGATACTCTTTGCCCTCCCAAGCCGTCGTCTCGACCATAAAGGAGCCCTTTTTATCTTTACATCTATGCCAGCAGATAGCTCACGTCAGAACATTTGTGACACGGTATATCGACCTACCTATACTTGGGGTTGGGGCGCCATTATAGGATCAGGTGGGGGGAGAACTTACTTCCGGAACAATCGCTCGATCGCAAAGCACTGTACAGGACTATCCGGCTTGCCAGGCTCTTTGATCTCGCACTTGTACTGCAGCATCTCGAGAAGTTCGCATCCAGAGAGCTCGACATTATTGACCCTCTTATCCAATTTGCGCTTCCGGCCGCTGAGATTAGTCTGCACGCGCTCAGGAAGCTCTGAAGCGTGGAAAACTTGGCACGGATAGCCCATTGTCAAGGACACCGGTTATCGTACCTTACTAAACGATCAGCATCCAAGTCAAAAGGGCCTTGGCAAGTTCGGCTTTCGGGGTCTCAGAATGGAGACAGCAACGGGGAATCGGTTGTTAGGTGAGGTTGTTGAGATGAGCCTTGAAGACGTAAGTTGAACTTCCGATTTTAGGCCTAAGCTTCTTGCCCATTGGACACAAGCATTCAGCACACCATGATTGGACGGACATGTTGTGACGTCGTCTCGAGAAGCCCATTAAACTGCCATGGCTTCCTTTGACTTTGTTTCACCTTCGCCTAATCACGGCAAAACCCTCGAAATACCTTTGCATGTTACGTATCAAGGCCCTCATGAGCTGGTGTGGCTTACCCTTGAGCCACCGAAAGAGTCAAGTCAACCTCACTTTTGATCCAAGCCAACTATAAGGGCTCACATTTTCAAGCGACACCTAGACTCAAGAGACTTACTAAAATATCAACACAGGTCCTTCGAAACTTACGCTCTTCACTCCCTCCAGATCCCAATCGCTTGAGCTGTCGGGATCCGGTCCAGCATCATCCTTCAATCCTGCCAAACAAACTTACGCATATATTAGAACTTGATAATCTCACAGCAGCTCACTTTCATGCCACAAAATCTGCTGGTCTCGGCATATCTGGCCGTCATCTGCCACTACTATACAGGCTCATATCAAACCTCGTCACCCCTCCGCACCTTTACGCCATTCTGGTCATCGATATTGAAGGTCGGTTTGATGCCACGCGCCTGACTTGTTCGCCATCTCATTTGCAACATGTCTACGTCCACCGCCCAGCACGAAGTGACCCAGACAATACTCGTGCTCTCGTAGCCGATGCAGAGGGCATTCTTCTCTATGGAAGTGCCGCAAAGGCGAGTGCCGGTCGCGAATGGTGGGGGACTGTCGTTGTGGGTGGTGTTGGAGCTGGTGATATTACAACAGGCTGGAAGGGATGGCTACGTGTTGATCGCGAGAACGTCCGTAGCTTTGCACCGGGTATCAGCGCAGAGGAAGCTTTGGACCAGAAGAGGCAGAGGCAAGATATTGTCGATGCAGCTGGGTGGGCTACTACCTCGCAGTGGGGAGGGTTTGTCTTCAGGGAGGCTGATGAGAAAGTGTTGGAAGAGGAAACGGACCCAGAGCAACCCTTGGATATTGGTGAGCGAGATGAGAGCGCCCGAGACTGAATCAACACAGGTTCGGGTTGCCGAAGAATCAGCTGCATTAGACTTATATTCGCGTTGATATTGAACAGTGCAGCTTAAAGCTATCAAGAACACCGCATACGAGGTTACAGGCGAGCCATCCGCAACACGAGTTGCTAATCAAGCCAGCAATGGTTTTGTCAAAAAAGTCTCAATGGTTATTATAAGATGGGAGAGTGAGAGTCGCACCATGTTCCATCGCTCAATACATCACGGGATGGATTATGTGCTCTTGTGCTGATTGGTTGTGATGTGATCTGTTCCAACTAATACGGCTGTAATTCAATAGTTTAAGTAAAGTCTGGATGCTTCTTTCGGGTGGTTTATGAATTAATCACTTCGTAAAATACTGCCTGAAAATATTGTAAGAGCCTTGAGTCTTTTTATTTATCTTTTTGCTGTTCTATGGGATTTGATGTGATGCTCATCAGGGTATAGTAGGGTGGTGCATCAAAGAAAGTAAGAATCTAGCTAGATATGATGAAAAGCCTCGAAACCAGAACCCATCCGTCTATTCAGATGCTTCTTGTTATATCCGGTCTTTAAGACTTGTATGTATCTTGTGCTCATGACACCTGCAAAGAGCCGTTATGCAGATGCTTGTGTAAGGAACTGTTCGTAATGCATGGCTGTAACAAAGGAAAGATACCCGAAACTCCGTCAGAATCCAAAGGTGAAAAAAATGTAATCCAGAAAATGTTATCTGAAATGAAGAGCGTGAGGTGAGTTAGATTAGATGACAATACCATCCATGTCGACAGCAATCTCTGTGATGCCGGACTCAGGGATAAGGGCAGGCTTGGACATGTGGCCCTTTGCCGCTTTCTTGTCCATTTCACGCTTGATGCCGTGGTTAACGGCATCGAGAACATTCTCAACGGTGACTCTAGGCTTATAGGCAGGTTCAGTGCCCTCCTGATATACACCAGTCTTGACGAGAATGCTGTACCAGTCATTGTCGGCAACCATGTTCACGGCGTTGGTGCCTCGGATGTCACTCTCAGGAGTGTCACCGACAAAGTAAACAGTCTCAGGAGGAGCAACAAGGCCATGCTCAGTCTGACGCCACTGGCCCATCAGACGGGAGGCGAACTCAAAGGTGGAAACCTGAGGCTTTCCAAAGGCGTGGGTGTGTAGAACGCCATTACCGCCAGTGAGATCCTTGAAGGTAACTTCGAACATGCGGCGAAGAGCACCCATACCTAGACGGACATGCTCGTGCGCAGCAGACCAGACAACATCGTTGTGAGAAAAGTAGAAGGGGGGACCCTCGTCGTTGGTCTCGCTACGGGTACCCAATCGGCCACCCTTGGACATGGCAACGTCGAGCATGATCTGAATGTCTCCAGCCCAATCGCGAGAGTCGGCGAAGACAAAGACAGCGTCGATGACAACGTCGGAGAAGTCTCGCTCACGGGAGTTGGCATGCTCTTCGGCGGTAAGCTTGCGGAAGGGAGTGGTAGCGGCGTTGTGCTTGATGATATCACCAGGTGTGACAACGTCCTTGAAGCCATAGCCCTCAGCAACGTGTCGGCACTTCTCGCCCTCACCACCAACGACAAGGACAGTGCCATACTTCTCAGCCATCTCCCTCATGGGAGTGTGGCCGCAGATGAACTGGCCAGGCTTGATGTCGCACTTGAGTTGACCTGAAAGGTCGCCACATCGCTCCTCTTCAGTCTTACCACCACCATTGGTGAGAAAGATGTGAGGTCTAAGAGTGGTGTCAGTATTGCATGGTACGACGCCAGGGTAAAAGTCACGATGCCGTTTATTAAGTGGACCTCCCCAGAATAAATCCGGGGTTGGTGGATCATGACTGCATATTGTGGATGAGTTGACTTACACTTGAATGCCATATTCATTCTCGCCGTTGAGAACCTTCATGGCCTGGATGGCCTCAGGAATGGCTCGTCCACCACGGACCAAGACACCATCGATGTCGAAAGCGAAGACGAACGAGTCGGCGACGGGCTGCGAGATGGGAGGGGAGAAGGGAGAGGCGGGAGACCCGAGACTGGCGATGCTGTCACTTGAGCTGGAGCTTCCGAGCTCAGGAGAGCTGGGGACAGAGTCGGGGGTGGTGACCTCACGCTGAGCGGGGAGGTTGTCCTTAAAGAACTCGGTCTGCTGTGAAGACATGATGATGGTGTTGCTAGGAAAGGATATGGTCCTGTTCAGGCGCACGCGCAACAATCGAGACGCGTGAAGTTGAGGTATGGGTAGAGTGCTTTAAGAAATGCTATCAAATAAGAGATTATTGAGAAACGACCCGGGGAGCGTCGAGCTATTTGTGTGTTTGGTAGTTGTTGGTGATAGTGGATATGGAATCTGGGGAATGATGGAGACTGATGAGTTCTACCGTCAAGAACGGTGGGAGAAATCTGGGGCTTTATAGATTTAGGTGCCAAGCGGAGAGCAACTGACAAGTACGTAAGATTCCTGAGGATACAATGTCCAAGCAAGGCGTCATCTTGGCCGTGGCTCTGATCGATATCGAATCGAAATCAATATCCACGCCCGTCGATACGTAGCTCGGGGTCCAATAACCGAGTCAGTCACTGTCAATCGAAACCGTGGTAAGCCATGGATGATTCCCCTTTACCCACAATAAAGGTTCCACCGTATTGCTTGTGAGGCATTGTTTCGATTATAGAAGAAAAACTTTAAAGATACAGTACAGTATGTATGAGGTAAGGGATGCGATGCGAAGGGCGATGACGGGTGTTGCTTTTCTGGTCCCGTCTGAGCGACAAAGGTACCTGCCAGAGCGAGACAGGTGGGGTACTCGGTACCCATGGCTCCCTGCTGCCATGTACGGGTGAGCATGGTATTGGCTACCTACCTACGCTAGCTTCTGACAACCTGCTGTCTCTCCCCCCAAGGTAGGTAGGTAGGTACTCGCGGCTGGGGCGGGCTGTCATGGATGTTTTTTTTTTGTTTGCTATCTGGATCCGTACCTGGGTTCCATTTCTTAGACGCCGTCGCCGCACTATGAACGTCATGGCCAGGCACGCATGGCAACGGGCACGGGCACGGGCACGGAACAAGTACATACAACATCTGAACATGTACATACGTAGGTCCTTGAGATACGAGACATGCCTCGTTCCCACTTGTCAACCAACAGTGGAGGCTGTAAATAACGCAAATAGAGCTCATTCTCTTGAAGTAACAGCATACATGGTCATGGATCAATCAATGATACATGGCATAGCATAGACTAAGCACTCATGATATCTGACTGTTTACAGTAACACGGTGCCACCGATGTTCAGCTGTACAGACAAACAATGATCCGTCCTGTCAGACGTAGGACACGGCATGAGATCGCCAATTGATTCTAGTTTTCTAATCTGGCTGCCCTGAATCGCGACAGATAACAAAAGCTCACCGCATAAAACGGTGTACCACCGTACCGTCTGATAACAGTAAAGATGTGCTGCAGAAAAGACTTCTTCCTTTGGTGTGGACCCTGAGGAGGCTCCCTGTTACGGTTCGTAGCTCCAATCAGGGTCTCAGTGTCGGCCATTTTCAGCCAGTCAGACAGACGCGCCAGGGAACGTCACTTATTGCAGGGGGGCTTGCAGATGGCTTCACAACGTACCTTATGGAGACTCTTTTCTCTCTGCGTCTCTCTTCAGGGGCCTCTGTTTTTCAAGGGGTCGGGCGCAAACTCAAACCTACAGGGCTCGTTTCTCGGCGTGAGAAGTAATGCAAGGTCGACGACATCAAGCGCCAGTTCCGCCAGAGAAACCGGATTGAATGGTGACAGTGTCCACCATCAAGCAGCTTGTCCATGACGCCAATACGGTCACCGTCAGGAGGAAGAGGCATTGGCGACGGTGGGAATGCACACAAAGATGCTCTACATCTCCACTGTATCCCGACCAAGACCACGGAATCAAGAGTCGCTACGTCGATACTTTGCAAATCTGGTCCCGGTTTCGTTCTTTTTGCGCGCACAGTTTCGGTCCGTTGTTCTATGTGACGTCAAGCCAGCTCCGCTCAGGCTCCGCTCGTGCTCCGCCAGCCCGGTCCGAAGCCCTATCAGCTGCCGTCCGGCCCCACCAGGGGACCCCGTTATCCACCCATGGCCTAGAAGGCCACTATCTTCGGTGGGGCGCCATCACCAAATAAATGATTATTCATGCCAAACCCGTCTCACAAGTGTTACCTTGTCTAGCAATCAACAGTCATGTTGCGATCTTGAAAGTGAGTAAGAGACATGAAAGAAATAACGCAATTGCAACGAGTGACATGACATGCTCATATCGTAACAGGAGGAGAGATCATGGTTGCACAGGCATCGCATCTACCTGCAACACAGACCATCCAATACAAGATCTGTCCCTGAAAACATGTGAAACGTGGTCCCCAAGATAGCCCTTATCACCCCTATCGGGGATCAGATCTGCATAGGGAGCACAAGTCTACAGGGTTCTTCTGCGCTGAAGGGTTCGGTTCGTCCATGGGTCAGGATGGTTTGTCGTTGCGGGCTGCACCGGTCTGCCACATCAGTCCAACCGAGCTTGGCTCGGCTCAGCTCAGCCTTTACATGTACTGTCATCTTTTGATACGGTAGTCATCGGCGTCATTGGATTGTGCTCTACCGCTCTTCTGTCATACGAAGCACTCCCATGTCATCAAACTCAAGCATACATATGTCGGTCTTGTTATCTGTTTGCCCTTCCATTCACGCTGGGAAAGAATAGCACCTCGTTGGACCATCATATATCCCTTGGCGGCCTCCTAAGCTACCTTTAGGACATTATACTGCTGGGATCATGAATCATAGTGCTTGGCGTCCAAACGTCAGGATGTCTTGATCAAAACGTCTGCGCCGACGCGGGGCATGCGCGCGATTAATACAACTCTTCCTTGCATCATCCTTGTGGTTGATTAACGGTGCACAACGTTGGACGAAAACTAACAATGAGGGGGAAACACTGTGGGGAACAGTCCGTGCTGTGTTGACTGTGAGTTGAGTACTACGGTGCACTTTGCCGGTGCCATGAGGGAGTCACAATGTGACCAGAATTGATGTCTTTCTGGTGGTTGGATTTCCTCTCATTTGATAGCTGTCCCTGATGTCACCGTACATAGTATTCTCTGCAGAAGTTCTAGAAACAAGAACGGTCAAAACAGAGTTCAAATTTTGCAGAAAATAGCGGCAATTAATTTAGTAGTCGTTCGGAAACCCAAGCAACTGGTATGTACTGGTTACTAACAGGGATGTACAAAGTTTAGTCTTGGCCAAAGTACAGTATACAGCTTCGGTCGACTCCCGTCCTTACCTTGTAAGATCCTAGCAACCTCCTGCTTATCACTTCCTCGTTATTACGGTGAAACCTCCCGCCTACCGTTCAGCCCGTTCTCAATCTGACGGAATATACTCCGTATCTCACGTTTCCTTGGTTTGTGATGGAGGGTGAGAACAACGATCATCTTGAGCAATTAGGTGACAGAACGGACACGGTGCAGGAGATCAACAGTAATATCCTTTAATATGCCTGGCTAGAAAAAGCCGCGCTATGCGGATTGGCTTTGATCTACTCCGTACTTCCAGTTTACTACAGTAAACGTGCCTCCTGTCACTTGCGTTTCTTTCCGTCAAACGTGCCAAAGTACTCAAGAATTTCCATATCAGGCATAGATCGATGCTTTGTATATGTCCTACTCAATGGGACGAAAACTAAAGCCGCCGGCCGGCGCCGTTCAAGCCCGACCCCGCGGCCCCGTGTTCAATAGCGCCGCCCCGGGGCTACGGGTATCCAGTAACACTTTTCTGACATCCAAGACTTTTGTGACAAAACATCTACATACCTATTCCTTGAGTCAATGTGTCCCGCGGCTCAAGAAGGAATTTCCCCACAAGACCAACATCGACTCGTCTCCACGGCAAATCCTCGTTCTGCTGATAGGTATGTAACATCACCAGGTTTCGATCTCGTCTCGATGTAGCGCTTCGCCTCCGCGTCTCCACTTCTCCATATCCCCATTTCTCCCCACGAGCTTAATCTTCTCTCCTTCACTGAAGGTTGACGAAGAGTCCACCGTCAACGAGAAGCTGTGCGCCCGTCACGTATCCGCTCAACTCTGGACAAGCCAGGAAGACAGCCGGACCAGCCATGTCAGAGGGTGAGCCTGTCCTTCCCAGAGGAATGCGACCTTCCATGTAGGTTCTCTTCGCATCATCAGCCAGGTCGGCATCGTTCAGCTGCGTGCGGATGGTCCCAGGGAGGAGAGCATTACACCGAATGTTGTGTTCTCCCAATGCGCATGCTGTGCTCTGCATCAAGCTCAGAACTCCTGCTTTGGTAGGAGTGTAATGTGTCTGCTGGCCACCTCCGACAAGAGCCGAGATGGAGGAAACGCCTATGATACTCCCTCCCTTGGGTTCCTGGTTGAGGGCCATCTGCCTGGCGGCGGCTTGGGTAATGTAAAAGGCACCATCCAAGTTTGTTCTCACTGTTGAATACAGCAGGTCCGGCTCGAGTGTCAGGAAATCGGCAAATGTGCAAATACCAGCGTTTGACACACACACGTCAAGCCTCTTCTTGGGAGAGTGCTCGACGGCCTTCTTGACCAGTTCTGTTGCTGTCGCCGGATCGCGAACGTCGCCTGGTTGATGATCGAGAAGGCCAGCTGTGGATGATGCTTTGCGGATAGCGTTGGCCTCAGCGATGAGAGAGTCGAGATGAGGTTTATCCTTCTCGAGGCCTAGATGATTGACTACAACATTCGCCCCTTGCCGCAGAAATTCGAGACAGATGGCACGGCCAATGCCAGTTGTGCCGCCTGTGATGATGGCACTCTTATTGGCGAGAAGACCTGCTGGCATCAACATGATTGCTGATCTGGGTGGTCAGAGCAAGCTGTGAGTATTTGTTATGCTTATGGTCACGAAAACGGAAGTATTCGACCTGGATTGCAATTTCTTGCGTTGTCCTCTGTCTGCTGTCTCGTTTCGTTCGGTCGAAGGAATACCGAGGATGATGGACCGATATGTGAACGTTGGGGGCGCTGAGGGCGAAAATAGTGAAGCTATGACGAGACTTGTGGTAGACTCTATTTTATGAGAATGATAACTCTGTCAAATTGTTCGTCTGAACGGCGAAGGGTTTAAGAATTTCTAAACCGATGATTACTATAGCTTTCTTCCCCTCATTTACGGGAAACGGCGGCTCTTAATAGCTCCGAACTCTCCCACCTCTTCTTGCGACCCTCTTCCTTTGGTGGTAAGCTATCAAGCAAGACCCGCGCAAATGGTGGGACAAACTCGAAAGAAATACGTAGGCTTCTTTACCTCCGGGTGAGTTTTCACACCGAGCCCGAGTCCACATTGCTAGATCTAGAACTTTGCGAGAGAAAGCCTCGGTAGACTGGCTAGCGAGGGGTCAATCAGTGAATCAGATTTCTTCAACATGATGGATCTTGTTGCCATCTCGGTATGCTTTAACGCGAGATGCCGGTGGGGAATCCTAACTAAAATGGCTGACATGCTGCTAAAATCGTTTTAAGTGAATGGGGGGTGTTCTGGGCCGTTTTCAACGGTAAAATCTAGTTTCAGTGGATGCCATGAGACAAAACCTAAACACCAACTGAAGACAAGACTGGTATCGTGAGCCTGGTACATAATGGCATCTAGTTACCTACCTTAGTACTGTCTGTGATTTCCTCTGTGGTCCCTACCAGTGCCCACATATCCCCGAAAGCTCAGGCCAACGGCTCTTTACTGGGACCTGGGGTAATTAATTACTGGCCGTTCAGTATCGTGAGGGTTCCATTGTGGGTTTTCAGAACGGCTACCGTCTCGAGGTGGCGTTGAAAGCCTAACGGTCACCGTTTGACTCCCCAAGAAAGGATCTCACGATCAAGTGTCGGCCACCTCAACGTCGCGTCTATCCTGGTGTCGTGGGGCGTGTACACACCTCTCAAGTGGAAAGCGGCACGTTTATGAAGATCGTGTATGCTCGTCAGGGTCATCTTATTATGCGACTCATGGTTATTGAAGTTTCATTTTGGTTGATCATTGACATCGCAGGCCTGCGCATGACGAGAAGCTGTTGTTTCCTTACAATGATTCACTACATCTTAAATGATCACAGAAGCATATTAATTAAAGACTCGATTTTTCTTTTCAATCTACTTTATTTGAAACGTCTAAAAGCGCAATGGCAGACTACTATATGCAAATTGCCAAACGTCATCTATATCCAAACAACAACACCATAGCGATGTACAGTTTCCTTCCTTTCAACAGACCTACTCACGGGGTCGCAAAAACAGAAACAAAACCACAAATCCAGGACTGAAATAGTGTGACAATCGCTTTTAAGAACTTGTTGATGTTGCTAGGGCCTCCACCTTGGCACCGAGAGCCTCAATCGTTCCGTTGGGCTTGCCGGATTCCTCGCTTGTCTTGCTCTCACTTCCCTGAGAAGGTGCCAGAGATGGTACTTGAGGCACCTTGAACAGATAATCACTAGGAATGAGCTTGGCTCTAGCAGCTGGGTTGATGGTTAAGCCGAAACCGGGCTTGTCCAGGTCAGCGGTGGTAAGGAAGCCCTTGGTGGGGATGGGCTCGTCGGTAAAGAGGTCTCCAAACACAGGCAACACACTACGGCCGTCGGGAGAGTTGGCCAAATACTCCTGGAAGGGGGTGTTGGGCTGGGAGATCTGGAAGTGGTAGCTATAAGGTCCGCTCGCGTGAGGAACTACCGGAATATCGTAGGCGGCGGCCAAAGCAGCGACCTTGAGAAGCTCAGTCAGACCGCCAAGCCACATAACATCAGGTTGAATGATATCGAGATTGCGGCCCTCAACGAGTTTGCGGAAACCATATCGTGAATACTCGTGCTCACCAGTTGTGAACTTGACAGTAGGATGGGCTCGCTTAATGAGTGCAAATCCATCGGTGTCATCAGGGGACAGGCATTCCTCCCACCAGTTGATGTTGAGATCGAGACAAGCCTTAACAAGCTCGATTGTGTACGTGACGTTAAGGCTCATGTAGCAGTCGACCATGATGGGGAAATCGGGGCCAACAGCTTCACGGTGCTTTCGCAAGAACTCGACGTTCTTTCGCAGGCCCTCGTGGCCATCGTCAGGGCAGAAAGGCAGAGGAACCTTGGCTCCCCAGAAACCCATGGACTTGGCAGCTGTAGGCTCAGGGCCAGTGCAGTAGAAGTCGAGGCGCTCCTTGGTAGCACCACCAATGAGACGGTACACGGGCTCATTACGCACCTTTCCAATCAAATCCCACAGAGCGAGATCGATGACTGAGATGATGGCAATTGGGAGACCCTTGCGACCATAGAACATGGAGGCTCGGTACATCTGCTCGAAAAGAAGGTTGGTGTTGCGGGGGTCGGCACCGATGAGGAAACGCTCGAAGTGCTCGTGAACAAGCCAGCATGCGGGAGGGCCTATTGACAAAATGTTAGGCACCCTGAAGGGTCTCGAGTTACCGTGTCATTGGCTTGACACAGAGGTTCAAACTCACCTCCGAAACCAGTTGCGAAACCAACTGTGCCGTCTGTAGCTTCAATCTCGACAAGGAATGACCCGAGAACATTGATGCCCCAGCTAGTACGTGACTTCTTGTACTTCTCCCATCTTGAAGCTGGTGTTGAGATATCGCTGTCGATGAGCCTACAAATAGAATGTGAGTAATGCGATCGAGGCCAGGTATGCAGAGCCAGGGTGAGCGAGCGTACCAGTGACCACCCTTGACGTTATGATAATCACCACCTGTTTCGCAATTCGTTAACACAGCTCAAGTTCTTTCCCCGCCAGTTCTTCTTCACTGTGCAGGAGGCGAGACGGCATACCTGATCCAACACCACCAATGATGAATGACCGTATAGCCTTGATCTTGGGGAAGTCCTTAACAGACGTCATTGTGAACAATCCTAGAAAAGTCAAGAGATTGAAATGAATTGTAGTATGCGTAGAGTCACTACTCAGAAGATGCGCAGTAAATTCTGACGAAGGCGTTGAGAGTGAAGAAGAAAACAGGATGACTACCCACGAGCTGGGGATGGGCTTATTTACAAAGGATGCACTTGTGGCACTACAAGGTGGGCTGGAAAACACAATTGTAACCGATCGCGGATGATGGAACACAGGAGCCAATGGCTTTAGTCGCGAAGATCATGACTGACTGGCCAGTAAGTCTTGTGATAGCATTCCGAAGGCAGAAGCCGGCAAAACGTGCGCCGGAATCCCCTCTGGCAAAGCAGATATCGGGTCAAGATGCACCGAAGTTGGTGTTGATGATGGAGCCTTCCCCAATTACAGGGCCATCTCCATATTTTCTCGGTCCTCGTCGGGGTTCCACAAAGACTTGATGGCAACCCTAGGCCATGATCACGCAGCTCAGAGGCGGCTCAATACGTCCCCAACTTTTACCTCAGGTTGATTTTCTTGGGCAGTTGGAGGTTGTGGCCTTTGTTTCTTTTCTTCTCCTTTTGGGTGGGGGTTTGCCTTTGAGTCCTTGTTGTTGATCCCCATTACTACCGCAGTCATACCTTAGGTATGTCAGCTGTTGGTAGACCTAACAACCTCGCATCCAGTGGAGGCTCTCGAAAGCCGAGCCCGGTCTTTGCGGGGTGACAAGGTAGGGCATAAGAAGTCGGCAACTGTGGAGAGGACATAATTACGCTAGCAGCTTCGGTAGGTATGGTAAAAAAGAAAAACCAGTCGCGGCTCGAAAGTGATCAACACCATATTTATAAAGGTATACCTATGGGCCGAGACATGGACACTTCTGGTCTCACAGCATGAGATATTCCCTGCCACTTGTACTCTGATGGATGCTAGCTCTATCCAGGTCACTGAGCCTGATATGAGTTGACGTGCTCAAAAACTGTGACAGCTTCTGAGGCTGAACAGAACAATCCTGCACTGACATGGATGGGTGAAGCATGTGCTACATCCGGTCTGGGGCAATGAATTCGGCAAACGATCCACTTGTATATCTCATTCCACAAATCAGATTATACCGCTTCTTTCATTTCCCCGCCTCAACCCCTTGAGGAAAGAGCTTGTAAGGTTGAAGACGACTAAGTCGAGGCAGGAAGGTTTGGGCAGGCACGCGTGCGGTGCGAGATCAGCTCCTTCTCTCCGCATTACTTGAAAGTTTATTATGCCCATCCTACCTGAGGTAAGTCGCCTAATAAGGTAAGTTGGATATCCTGTTGCATGTGCAAACAAACTATGTCTCTCCTTTACTTCACCACCTTTGACTACCGGCTCATTATCAAAACAAATCAATATCCTAAGGAGTCTCTCATCTCCGTGTTGTGACTCCTGATAATTTATTTATTCTACGGCCCTGGCCAACGGAAGTACACCGACGAAACCGAGTTCTGGCAGTTTGTTTAGCCCAGAGTCCACCTCGGCCCACCTCAAACTGGTCCGGTCATCACGGCGCCACTTCCCATCCGTCCGAGGCACAAAGCCAGCAGAAAGCGAGGAGGAAAGCGAGAAAAACAGGTGATAGGCAAAGGGGAACAGGGCTGTTCATAAATAACATTAACAGCGAGCATTCGACCCTTTCGGTAATTCGCGGTATTGGTCAAAATCTTTTGCATTACCCCGACAATAAACTCCCCAGCTGCAGCCCAGGTCCTACACACATTCTCTTAGTTAAGTACGGGGACAGGCCTATTTATCCTCGGGCGATCATTCTCCTGATCCCGCTGGCCATTATCCCGGATCGCGAGGTCCCCTTTGCAACGAACGCGGACTCATCGTTCGCGCGCATACTCGCTATCCATCATCTCGTGGCATGCTTGCTTTGCCTGAGCTTACCCCTGTTACTCGGCCTCACTATTCTCGACTCTCACACGACCGCTGGTGAGCTCGTTCTTGCATCGTACCGACACACGACCAGCGGCAAGGGCTCTGGGGAAAAGGGAGCCCAAAGCCCAGCATCTTACTTACTCTCAGCCATGCAGAACGGGGCCAGCAAAATGTCGGGCGAGGGCTCGGTTGGAAATCGCCCGCCCTCTACAGAAGTAGACAGTGATGAAGCCAACCAATTCCCTAGCGAGGATGAGGACCACGGCGACCACGAAACACTCTGTCGTAATGGAAAGAGAAAGCGTCCTGTCTCGGTTTCGTAAGTGCAGCTTTCTACTCGTCTCCGTTCGCTTCCTCTACATACTTTGTCAATCGTACCTTGCCTTGCCTTGCACTCTCGTTGAGTCCATGTCCTGATAAGATTTCCTTTTGCCCTCTTGTTGATAAGTCCATGATTTGATAATCATGTTGGAGTCTTATCTACATTTCTTGTACTCTCTTATCAACACCATGCCACCATCTGGGGCCACTTCATCGCCTCATGCTTCATGCTCCCCGCCCTCACAAAATCTCAACTACTATGCCACAATACAAATCCAATCCACCTTGTCCTCAAATATACAGGTTGTCGCAGACACTGAGACTAACAATACTTTGCCCAGATGTGAGCTATGTAAGCAAAGAAAGGTATGCCCTCCGTGACACGATCTTGCCTCTTGGTGTTTTCCGTATGTCAATTAATACTGATTCTTCTCGCCTGCCAGGTTAAGTGTGATCGTGGGCAACCATCGTGCGGCTGGTGTAGCCGCAATGGCGCTATATGCGAATACAAAGAACGCAAGAAGCCTGGTTTAAGAGCAGGCTATGGTCGCGAGCTTGAGCAGCGCCTCGACAAGCTTGAGGAGATATTGCGCTCCCATGCTGAGATTCTCCATGGCAACTTGGCATCAAACACAAATCCTGTCTTAGCCGCCAGTATTCGGCATAGTAACCCAAGTCTTCCGAGCGACCAAGGAACTCCACGGGATACTCACCCAAACCTCCTCCGACCTTCAGAACCAGTCCGCACACCTCAAACCGATCCTCTCATGTTTGGTCACAAGGCACCCAGCTCCAACTTTGCTCCGAGCACACAGAGTCTCGATTTCAACGTTGCTCATACACCTAGAATGAATGATGGTTACCAGAGTCAGAACCATGCGTCAATGTCAGGTGTGGCAGCATCCTCCCAGTTATCACCCGTGCAACATGCCGCTGTCACTCAAGACTATTACACGTCTGTGCAACCCAACATTCATTCACCCACGGCACCACTATCATCGGCTCCAGGCACATCGACCCCAGATCGAGACATGCCGCCTTACGACCTTCTCTATGCACTTGTTGATCTCTACTTCAAACATATCAATACTTGGTGCCCCATTTTGCATCGCAAAACAACTCTAGATAGTCTTTTTGGACCATCTGCCCTCGATGAAACAGATCGAGTTCTACTCCACGCCATAGTTGCAACCACAATGCGCTACTCGACGGATGCTAGGCTAACAGAGGAGAGGCGAGAGCACTATCACCGAGCTTCCAAAGAACGTGTTCTCCTTTATGGCATGGAAAACTCCTCGGTCAAGGCGTTGCAAGCTCTCGTCATCCTGGCGCTTGATCTTTGTGGGAGCAGTAACGGTCCACCAGGGTGGAATATCATGGCTTTGATCACTCGTTCTGTAGTACAGCTTGGCCTCGCTGTTGAAATCACCTCATCGACTGTGTCGCCTCATTATCTTTCCATATACACCCTTCGAGCTATGACACTCTCGGAACCCAAGGATTTTATCGAGGAAGAGGCGAGACGGCGTCTATTTTGGATGATATATCTTCTGGACAGATATGCGACTCTTGCAACTGCTTTTGAATTTGCTCTGGACGACAAGGAGATCGATAGGACATTACCGTGCCGCGACGATTTGTGGATCAAGAATCAAAAGGTCGATACCCGATGGTTCAGCACTGACCTACACTCTGGTTCACCCGGTCATGATATTGATCAGCCAGAGAACCTGGGTGCATTCGCCTACTACATCGAAATCCTCGGTATCCTATCCAAGATACACAAGTTTCTTAAACAGCCAGTCGACATTAGTGCCCTGAGCGATGTGGAACAATGGCAGATGCGGTACAAGGAACTTGACAATATGCTGACATCCTGGAAGTTCAGTCTTCCTGGCGAATTTGGGAACATGGCAAAATTGTTCCATCCGGGGAGTAAAAGCATCAACTGCGCTTGGGTTATGCTTCATGCCACCTACCATACGGCCGTTATTCGCCTTCACTCGTCAGCTGCCTATCCTACGACGAGGTCACCCATATTCACTCCATCATATAGCGCGTCGCAACGATGTCATGGTGCAGTTGAAAACGTGGCTGCCCTCGGAGAATTTGTTGTTAATAATGGGATGCTAGCAAAGCTGGGTCCACCATTTGCTTTTACTCTCTGGGTTTCGGCTCGCCTACTCCTTGTTCATGGCTCAACAGTTGAACATAAACTTTCACCGCAGCTTCCGTTCTTTGTCGATAGTCTGCGTGAAATGGGTCGTTACTGGCCTGTTGCGGCACGATATTCCCAGTTGCTGCAAAGAGTCTTGGATGAGCATCACGACAGCGAGCGACAAGGTGACGGGATCACGCCCAGTTCAGTCAAAATCCTTTCTGATATGCGACGCACAGCATTTGACTTGGACTTCCTCATCTCGCGGCAGCCCAGACAGCCTAGTGCTCTCAGTAGGTTACCCAGCGTCACACCCGCTAGGACACCAGCTCCCAACGAGCTTGAGTATCTTGACGTGTTCGACTTCTTCAATGTGCCTCGGCTCCCATTTGGGGGTGAACATATTTCCGGCGCCAATGGAACGCCAGCTCCCCCAGGAGCCGAGATGAGTGCGTCCAACGACAACGGAACGGGCTTGGGGGCGTCAAATGAGTTTAATATAACCAACTTCATGGTCGACGCCAACAGTGACTGGCTGTTCAAACAAGAGGGAGGGCCTAAGTATATGGCAGCTACATGAAGTGCCGATTCAGCATAAGCTTCTTGTTGTTCATTAGTATTGAAAATCATTTTGAGCTCTAGGCGGTTTTAATTGTCAGGATACCCCTTATTTCGGATATTAGCAGACTCCAAGTTGATAGCACGACAAGATGCTCTATGGTTATGCCGTTGGAAGCTTGTACATAAATTTGGAAGTGAAAATATGGTGGACAGAGGTTGGAGCTAATAACGTCTCCATGACAAGTACTTAGGATTACGACTCACGGGTTATGACAAGAATAAAGAAACGACCGAAGAGCGATATGACGTTTATCACTTCATATCAAGGGTTTGAAATGTATCGTGATACTTATAATGAGACATATCTAACCCCCACCGACTTCCCCAGGTGCATCAGTTCTCGACTGCAGTCTGGTAGGTATTCCCGGTGCAGTACATGACCCAACCATCAAGATTCATCTTCTTTATAACAGTGCTGAAACCTTCTGTACCCTTTGCCTTCCCCTTCTTGGAGCAAATGGCTTTGCGATCGGACTCCTTGACCTTGGGCGCACCCTCGGGGTATTCAATATTGAAAACAGGCTTCTTGGCCTTGATAAACTTGGCAAATGTCTCACACTCAGAGTACTCGACGCATTGTTCATTGACGGAGAACTGGACGTAGGGGAGAACAGAGGAGATAATATCGCCGGCGTTCTTGAGACCAGTGGACATATTGTACTTTGCAGCCTCTGCAGCGAGAAACTTGATATAGTCGATAGAGTCTTTCTTGGTCAGCTTAAGGCCATTGTCATTTTGCTACGGCTCGTGTTAGTTCATTACGGACCAAAAGAATAAGTGATACTACTTACATAACCATCGACGTTGTCGGGGTCAATAGCGTCGCAACCCTTCTGAGCAGCAAGCTTGATTCGCTTCTTCATGATGTTGCGAACATTGGTGCTTCTCAGGTTGAGCCATTTCTCATCAGGCCAGCCGTCAAGAGTCTTGCCAAGATCGGCCTTCTTGAACTGGTTCTTGTCATCGCGCCAATCCTCCCATGATCCGGCGCTGAAGTAGCAGATGACCTTCTTGCCAGCCTTGTGTAGGGCTGCAAAGGTCTCAGCGCCGTTATCATAGAGATCCACGTCGTAAATGCCAACGTTGGGCTTGAGGTCCTTGGCGGAGCCGTCCTTGCTGAGTTTGATGGGCTTGAGGAGAACAATCTGCCATTGTGCGCCGACTTTGGGTTGCCAAAGACTGCTGCGGGCTTTGAGATAGGGTTCTGTTGAATCGTCGGCCTCTGAGTTGGCAGTATTGTCGCTGTTGTTTCCTCCCTTTCCTCGAGTGAGGCCAACGCCAAGTCCAACAGCCAGGGCGATGATGATTGAAAGTGTCACACCAAAGGCAGTCAGCTTCTTCCACAGTGGCCAGGATCGCTTTGCTTTTGCCACATGCGGCTTCTCTGAGGTCGCAGCCTCTGCTGCATTTGTCGCCATGACGGTGATTGCAATGTGAGTGCACAAGGACGGGTGTGTTCTATCAACTGGCGACGCCTGGTTCCAGCGAGGTTTTAAGGTAGGGGGGAATGAGCAAACATTCAATTTTACATGCCAGGCACCTGAGCTCTAAGCCTCATCCGGTCCACGAGCAGCCCAAGAGGGTTTCAAGAGCGAGGGCGGAGCAGAAATATTGCATGGTTAGCATGGATGAGGTGGTCTCCTGTCAGCACCAAGCCGTTAGTTAAGTCTAGAACTAGCTGAGGACCCAGTGCCAGGTGCATTCCATGTCGTTGCTATTTACAGGGCTTCGGGAGCACCCGAACGAGGCAGAATCTGAGTTATTACCTAGGTTGGCGATCTACATCTGTTTTCTGCTGTTCATATAACACGCAGATCACCGCATTTGAAACAGTCATTCCACCTCGTCTTTTCTTTTCTGGACTTGAGAGCCCATCATCAGGGCCTAAAGCTCGGTGTGACACACAATTCACATTCTGCCATTTCAACATCTCATGGAACATGATCCTTCAGCTCTTCCATAAGCACACTTTACGGCACGAATGTTTCGTCTAATTGGTAATCCCGGCTAGCACGGCATTACAGGGTAGAGGCCTGGGCTACACAATTAAAGAGGCCGCTTAAATGGAACAATGAGATCAGTCTCAGCATGGCTCAGCCCGGATCGTATATTTAATTGAGACCTAGTTGTCAACTCTGATTCAGCCCCGTAAATTGCGTAATGCAGTTGTGATCTTACAGTCCTATACTTCCGTCCCTATATCGCTTTAGACAAAGCATAGCCATGCCAGTGGCTCCTTTGGTGTTGAGATCGATATCAGTCGATGCCTTTCTCGTTTTATAGTCACCTCTCTTTGAAGCATATTCCACCTTGAGGTCCTGTTGGTGCGCCTGCAAACCAATAACACGGTATAACGGACTTACGATGGCGACAGTCGCATTTTAAGGACTACACTAAACATACCGGGACTTCCAAGTTCTACTGGAATGGACGAATACATGATGAAGGAGCTCCGTAAGCTAAGGGTAGGAGGTAGTCTTGATAGGGTGTGAAGCCTAGCTATTCGGCTGATGTTTTGCGCCAAACCACTAAAACACCATCAGACACCGTGATGGCTTTCTTGTTGCAGAACGCTGGACTCGGAAGTACATAAGGAATTTCAACTTATTCTTAGCCTACAGCCATAAATACTTTAGCCTAAGGTAGCTCGCCCAGCTACACAATACTCACTATTCCCCGTTGACATCGGCCGAGATATGAACCTGAAAAGGAAACTCGGCGGCCAAGACTCCGAAAAGGACAACAAAACATTAGCATTAGAAACTAACGCAAGGTGACTATGGAGCATAAATATGATGGATTAAGACAGCTTATAGATATTCAGGTCCAGCTTCATGATTCTACCTACGGTAGTTCCCAATTACGTTGAATAGTTGCCGTCAATAACATATCTCATTGCCATCATGAAGACGACTTCCGCTAGATTCGTGTTCACGTCAGCTGTGCTGGCTGGACTCGCTCATGCAATTGGTATGGCACCGCCGCCGCCTGTTGAGCTTGTGCAGGGCTTCGACTGGAAGGACCCCTTTGCTCTCGATGCCATGGCCTCATTCCGACCTACCTGCGAGGCCAATGCCCAGTTTGAAGCTCTCGAGTACACTCTCAAAGACCTGATGGAACCTCCTCCCAAGGGGTTGAAGCCATGGTCGAAGGGCCTGAAGGCGGTCTTCGCCGATAAAGAATATCCAGGAGGGTGGCTGGGCCTCGATCCTCACCTTAATGGCCGAAGTCTGCTGCTGATGAACTATGATCAAATGCCTCTCCTGGTTCGCAGGTGGATTGAGCAACAGGAACGGACTGATGGGAAGGGGAAGGCCCTCTTTGCCGTTCTTGAGAAGCCAAAGAAGGACGAGGATGAGATCGAGAAAGTTGTCGAGTTCCCTGAGGCTGACGAGATCGATCACGATAATGACAAGGACAAGGTTGCCATATTCGCACCTGGCGCCTTGTACGGGATCCTTCCTCTGTGGACGGCAGAGACAAGTAAATGCGAGGGTATGCCACCGGATCCAGCCAATCTATTGGAACAGTTGCTTACAGTGAAATAACAGATCAACTTGTCGACCTGAGCAAGTATAAGCCCAAGCCTTCAGATGGCGGGGTGGTTGGTTGGGTTATGCATACTCAACCCCAGGACCACAAGACGAAACTTGACATTAAAGTCCAGGCATTGAAGACGAAGGAAGTCAAGAGTGGTCAAGAACAAGGCGAGGCAAAGTCTGCATCAAGAGAGGAGCTGTAGGGTAGACATGGCTGGATATCTTTCCATGCTCAATGTTGAAATGACTGGACTGCGAACCCTCAGCAGCCATTTGCTTGATGAGGACGCCTTTATGATCTTCTTCTGTAGCCAAATAATACTAACTACCTTAGTAAAGAGAGGGATGGCCGTATAAAGTGTCCTGTGCCTGTAACTAACTTGATGAACACCAATTTGCCTTTGGCCTTGTGCATGCAGGTGGATAATGTAAAAGAGTAATATCGGCCCAACTACCTGTCGGGTAGACGTCAAGGTTTGCCTGTTACTGCCTGGTCATTGAGGTAGATGCGATACCAAAGTAGGTAGGTACCTAAGGTAAGATATCATGCTGAGAGTGTAGGTACGATACTCACCTGTCATCATACCTATCCTCAGGTGTTCTTGGAGGGAAAAAACTCCGTAGGATAGGATATCTCCATTGACCGCTGTTCTGAGCTACGACTCATATGTACCTACCTACCTATATCCGTGCAGGGACAAATGATCCTGGGTTGGTTCGCTGGGCACCGATTATTCCTTCCGCGCACACCGCCTTTGGTGTTGTTTGTTTGATCGGATCGACGCCAGCTTCACGATGCAGGATTGAGTTGTCATGATATGGGTCTGTTTGTCATGAAGAGTCATTCAACTAATGCAGGAGGTTGCGGTGGCCATCGTATGAGAGGCCGTGGAAAGGAAAATTCTTCCAGGCGAACAAGAAAGACTTTGGGTATCATCATGCTTGCGGTTTATCACAGCGGCGAACCATTGAACTCGAATGAATGAGGCTTTGCGACATGTATCAAGTGCGATTTCTTCACCAACCTCTTCACAAGGAATTGAATTCTCACCCAGCCCCAACGTTAGAAAGCCCCATCGTTGTTCATGACGAGGTGTAGGCCAGGCACTCGTGGCAATGCGACCTTGCTAAGCTACCCCAGTAATGCATCCAATAGCTTCCGGTGACAACGGAGCGTACAGTACGCGCAGCTTTTCGAAGTGCGCTATATCTGAGAGGGCGGTTTCACGGGTTTGAAGAGCATGCGATGCATGGTGATGATGAGAGAATATTCAACCGTCACCAGCCACTATCACCGTGTTGATGTGCAGTGCTGCTTGATGTTCTCCCGGATGCGGTTCGTTGCAGAATTGAAGAAACCCACTAGGTAGCCAACCCGACCGCCAACAAACGCCATGACACAGTTTACATGTCGTCAGAGAAGTCTCCACAGCTCTCGAACTGCAGCCAGGTAAGGTACATAGAGCTACCTTACATGCCCACTCTGCAGATGCAAAGACTGCATGTTGCATACCTTACCTAGTACTTGTCGTGGATCATTCCGAATAGGTACCTACTTGAACACTGCGCATTTGGCTATCTTGAGAATCAGCATCAGAGTCAATATCGAAAACATATTCAGTTGGATTGGAAAACGTGGGATGATACTGTCAACAACGGCGCGAAATGAATGCCAGTGACAAAGATATATCGTCGTCAGCTACACCAGAACTGGAGGCTAGGTGACGAGAACAGCCTTACCGTTTGTCACTTGAGATCTATATGCGTTGTACATACATACAGAAGCAGTCTCCCTACCTAGGTATTTTACTTGGCTGATCCATTCAGACGCGCTCATGCCCAGGGAATCACAAGCTTTTCTTTCTTTCTTTGATACCTGATAACAGCCTCAATTATCTTAACCTTTCCAACTCGGGTTGCGGCTCATCTCTTCTTGTCGCTGCCTCTGTTCTACTATTGACTCTGTCTGTTGCAGCTCCTCCTCCTCCTCCTCCTCCTCCTCCTCCTCTTGTTGCGCATCACCATCGATTTTGCTGGACAAAACCAAAACCCCCCACGTGCTCGTCTTTTGCTCCTTTCGTCAATCCTCGCGTCCTCGTCCTCGTCCTTGACCTCATCCTCATTACCTACTACCTATCTTTTCCGCTTTCGCAGACTCCTTCTATGAGCTTCTCTTATCTTCCTCACCATAAAACCAACCTTCTCACCGTATCTACTCTACGTATCATTGCAATACTTGCCTTGTTCTGCATCCGGCGAAGCCATCCTCTCAAACCGCTTACAACCAATCCCTGCATCGATCGGTCCGGTCGAAGCGGTCTCAGCGCTCTCGATTTGTACCGTCTGTACCTTTTTCTCGTGTCGCTGGTACTCCCCCATAGCCGCCAACAATCTTTAATTTCGCTCCAGTCCCCCCCAGCCTCGACCAACGCCAAACCAGACTTGTCCTGGTCTCTGCCCGTCCCATCAACGACTTGGACCTGGCTCTTTTCCCAACCCAACATCTCTCCCACAAACAAAACAAAATCTCACTTTACTTCTATACGCATTAAAGTTATTAACTCCCTGCTGCATTCTCTCGATCCCCTTGCGCAGATTCCACCACCGATTATAACACAGATTCCAGTCATGGGCAGCTTCACCTTCAAGTGGTAAGTTGCAATTTAATATGTTGCCTTTCTATGATGCGTTGCGATGCGCTGCCCGACAAATTCATCGCGATAGCTTCGACAATGTCCTGGGTCGCACTTTGTCTGCCTCAGCACGAGACAAGTCAATTGAGCTCTATCTCAAAAAGTTCACATTATCACATGCGTGTGCCTCTCAAGGCTGCTTCATATTGCGGACTAGCTGCTGCAGACCGCGACAGCTTTATCCATGTCTGAGACACCCATCACTGACCCCAAATTTTCTATAGGGAGCATCCCGCCGACGAGGTCTACGTGACGGGTACATTCGACAACTGGACCAAGAGCGTTCAGCTCGAGAAGGAGGGCAATGTTTTCTCCAAGACCGTCGACCTGAAGGAGCCCGAGGGCAAGATTTACTACAAGGTGCGTCAGCGTCAGCGAGCCTCGACCCGCAATCCCAACAGCATCTCTCCTTTTCGACATTCAATTTGCATTTAGCACTGGTTCGGTACAACACGAATTCTGCACTCTTCGCCGGCATTGGAGACAAACACTCGCAGTTCTTGAGTCATTTACAAATGGCGAGGAGAACCATTGGCATCAACAGCCTGCCTATCTTGCCCGTTTGCTTCTCCGTATTGCTCGAACGAGATGGACGAATAGCTGTTGTGACCGTGCCGCCCAGGAATCCGTGCTTTTGCGCCCATCGCTATCGCAATCTGCAGGGCTTTTTAAGCCTAAAGAGCTTGGAGGCGCAAGAGCGGTGGCTGCCGTAATCCCAGCCCCCTGCCCTTGGCTTTTTTTTTTGTGCAAGTTTGCTTCGCTGCCAGGATCGGGGTCTGAACCCCTGGTTCATTTCCCTGCCTGTCATGTCATGGGTTCTCTGCGACCCATTAGCATCTCGCACCAGTCCCCAACCAAAGCCCCTCCGCCGTTTATGACGCAAGGCGACCACGATCGCGACAGTTCTGGAACGGAGTCAGTGAGCGGAGAGCGATGGAAAGTCCGCTACACACAGCCCATGTCAAGTCTCTAACTGGTCATACCAGTAGAATCCTGTGGCGTCAGGCGACGATGTTGCGTTGCGCAGGGACAAAGTTCCCTCGTACTGCCAAGGCGAGCGCTTGATTTGCCTGCGCGCTAGTGTGCCTGCGTTGCCGACCCGCTCTTGCTCTCAGCTCCCTCCTCCCCTTCGTCATCGCACCAGCTCATTAAACTCACTTTATCCCCCTCTTTTGAAACCAATTGCCGTTTCTATACTTCTACACATTTGTCGCAAACACTGTAACGTCCGTCGCTTACCAGCATTCTATCTAGTTCATTGTCGACGGTAATTGGATCATCAATCAATCAGCTCCCAACGAACCTGATCTCGAGGGTAACGTCAACAACTTCATCACTCCCGATCAACTTAACGCCGAAGCCTCCGGCGCCGCTATACTCAACACCGTGACTCCTTCGTCTACAACTGCTGCGATGGCTGCCGAACAACCTATCGAGAACAAGCCCACAGAGCAGAAGACTCTGGGTGATGAGGTAACTAGCCAGAATGTTGCTACTGATGGCAATATACTGACTTCCGAGAAGCCTACCCAAGACGAGAAATTGCCCCTCGAGACCCCTTCTGACATTCCTGGTGGCTTCCCCGCTACACCTGCCAACGAGCTCGACAAGGCCATTGGCATCAATCCTCTGCCCGCTTCTGAGGGTGCCGGAAACCCTATCAAGCTAGAGCCTGGCGAGAAGATTCCAGAATCCATCACCGCTCAAAGCACCGACAAATACGCCAAGCTCGACAAGGAATCGTACGAGAAGAGCGACGCTTACCCTGGCATTGAGACCGAGCTCCCCCCCGTATCTTCCAACACTATTCCCGAATCCAGTCTGCCCATTATCGGCGCACAGGATGTTCTCATTAACTCCGCTGCTCCCTCAGCTACTACTGTCGGCCTTGCCGCCGAGGTTCCGCTCGAATCCAACGGTGCTTTCGTCCCCGAGGTTGTAAGAGAGAGCCAGGAGAAGGCTGGCGCTGTTACTGAGGCCAGCACTGATCCCACGGAGGTCAAGGAAAAGACCATGGTTGAGGAAGAGCTTAAGGGAACTGTGCCCGAGGCACCTGCTACCTCAGTTGGAACCGCTGGTGTTGGTACCGAGAAGTCTGAGAACACGCCAGACACTAGCCTCGCCGCTCTGGCCGCTACTGCCGGTGGTGCTGTGATTGCTGCTGGTCTTGCTGCCAAGGAGACAGTGGAGGAGAAGGCCGGCCCTGCGCTGAATAGCGCTGCTGACGCTATTACCGATACCGCCAACAAAAACTTACCCGATTCCGTCAAAGAACAGCTTCCTGTTGCAGCCCAAGAGACCCTGGCCGCCAAGAACGAGGAGCATATTCGACAGGAAGTGTCTCCTGAGGTACCCGCCGAGGTTAAGGAATCCCTTGTCGAGGCTGGCAAGTCACCTGAAGCAGCTGCTAATACTGCCGCTGTCGAGGATAAGAAGGAGGTAGAGAATGAGCTTCTCAAGCAGGTCAAGCCTGTCACTGGTATTTATGACTCTGTTGTTGAGCAACCTAAAGAGGAACCAAAGCAGGTATCCCCTGAGGTTCCTGTCGAGGTGAAGGACTCCATTGCGGAGGCTGGCAAGAGTCCCGAAGCTGCTGCCAACACTGAGGCCGTTGAGGAAAAGAAGCTTGTCGAAGCTGAGCTTCTCAAGGAGGTTAAGCCTGCTGCGACCATCGATGAGACCCCCAAGGTTGCTCCTGAAGTCCCCACTGAAGTCAAGGAGTCCATCGTGGAGTCTGGCGAGCGCCCTGAGGCTGCTGCTAGCACAGAAGCTGTCGAGAACAAAAAGGAGGTCGAAGCTCAGCTTCTCAAAGAGGCCCAGCCTATCCCTGCCGTTGACGAGGTCAAGACTCAGGAGACTGAGCCTGCTGTTCCCGCTGTTACTGCCCCTGCTGCTGCTGCTCCTCTTGAGACAAAGGCTGTGGAAGCCAAGCATGATGCTGAGCCTGTGACTAAGCCCGAGGAGCCCATGACCGAGGCTAAGACAGAAACCCCGGCCGTTGGTAACGGCAGCTCAACACCCGGCAATGGCACTACAGCAACTGGAAATGGCGCCAAGGCCACCATACCAGCCAACGGCAGCAGCTCGACAGCCAGTGGTGAAAAGAAGAAGAAGCACAACCGACTCAGCTCAATCTTCAGCAAGCTTAAGCACAAGCTTTCCGACAAATAGATGAGAGAATGAGGCAACTTGGCTAATATCGCAACGTTGTGGGGTCAGACACGTCTCATGGATTTTTGTTTTCTTGCGGTTGGTGTCTTCGTTTATCAATGATTCCCCTGGATCCATGAGCAAGAGGAGAGTGGTTGAGGTCGCTGGAGGCGTACATCTCTGTCATATACCTAATTCATAGTCAGTTTTAAGTGCATGCTTTTGATCGATACCGGGCTTCATGTATGATAGCTTCTGATAAGTCAAAAGAAGGATATCGTTTTTGGATAACCTAGTCTTTGAGAAGCTCGTGTAGTCTGAAGTCATTCGCAGTGATACCAAAATCACGTTAGCTACCTAGTACTAGGTAGTGCCTACCTATTTCACTGATGGTCATGTGATAGCCATTGGATGACTAACCATTCTCGTTATATCAGCTTCCAACAGAAGCCGGTAACGCCATTCCCCTGCGCAGCCAAGCCGTCAACTCCGTCACGATTTGCCCCGCCAGTGACTCGTTCGATCCACCTCGATCCTCCATCCATCAACGGGGTCCGTCCCAACTGGACCCCTTCGTGAACCTCATTTAACTCTTTCCATCTCAATTACTTCCATAACAACACCTTGGGCCTATCCTATATCTCTCCCACAACACTCATTTCTCGGAATTTGACAGCACCCTTGTCCAACTTGTATGCCACCCCCAACCACTGGGGACAGAGCGCAATTCATCGCACGATTGACCAGTCCTTTGTCTCGCCGACCGCGATCACAGTCGCCCAGAAACCTTCGTTACGAAGATGAGCTCCTCTAGCCCAAACGTGGGAAAAACTGCCCCTGCACCGTCTAGTTCCACAGCCATCCAAGCAGCCCCGGCATTATCGAGCTTCGAATCGTCTCGTCGCCCATCGCAGGCCGGCTCCTCGAACTCGCAATCGATGCCTCGCAAGTCACAGGGCGCCCGCAAACAACACCGGAGTCAGCGGCGACCTGGACTCGGTGACAGGTCAAATACTGGCCCAGATGACGAAGATGCCATGGCCGAACTAACTGCCTTCAGAAACCCTAACAGCAGGCGGGGCCAAACCTCAATTACCCATTTACTCAACTACTCAATGCCACGCCCGGTACAGGATCACCATGCACATTCGAGGTCTTATCGTAGAACTCCAACATGGGGACCAGGCTCCGGTTACCATGCAAGCGACAAGGCTCGATACGTTCATGCCAACTACCGATTCATTCTCTCACCAGAAGGCACATACAACAAGCAAGCTACAGATGCCGACACACACCTCGATTGGTCTCTTGTCATGCAAATCATTGCTTCAAGCGAGTCGCAAGGTTCATCGTGCCCCATCTGTCTTTCAGAGCCTGTGGCGCCTCGCATGGCAAAATGCGGTCACATCTTTTGTCTACCCTGCCTTATTCGGTTTATGAACTCAATTTCGAGTGAAGATGAAACAAAGGGTCGCGGACCCAGGTGGAAAAAATGTCCCATTTGCGAAGATTCTATCTATATGCAAGATGTTCGGCCTGTAAGATTTTATGCTGGACAAGAAAGTCCTTTCCCCCGGATTGGTGACGACGTCGTGCTGCGTTTAATGGCACGGAGTGCAAACTCGACAATGGCCCTTCCACGAGAGAGTGGTGCCGAGGTGCTGCACTCCCAGGATGACATTCCTTGGCACTTTGCTGCCAATGTTTTAGACTACGCTCGCATGATGAAAGGCACAGCTGATTATATGGCAGCCCAGTTTGACGAGGAGATTGCTTCACTGGGCCAACAAGCTAAGGAGGACGAGACCCTCTTCGGACAGACTGATGAATGGTCCCAAAAGGCGATTCGGGCTATCACAGTCGCGAAAGAGAAGCTGGCTGATCTTCAGGTTGCTGCAAGTCCAGCCACGCCGGCACAAGCCTCCTCAGATGCCGACTTTTATTTTTACAGCTCCCCACCTCACCTATATCTCTCACCATTGGATATCCGCATCCTGAAGACCAAGTATGGCTCTTTTTCTTCGTTTCCCTCCACGCTACTCCCCCGCGTCGAGCATATCTCCACTGGCCATGTGGTCGATGACACAATGCGGCGAAGAGCAAAATATCTTGGCCATCTTCCCCGTGGATGTGTCGTGAATTTCTTGGAGTGTGATTGGACCGACATCGTACCAGAAGAGACACTGGAATCGTTCGCAGGCGATATTGAGCGGAGAAGGAGACGTAATCGTGACAAAGAGACACAGGAAGAGCGGGAGCGTCTTCAAGCAGAGCGGCTTGAAGCCGCGAATCTGCGTAAGACTACTGGATATCAGAGGCTTCCTGAACCGTTAGAGGAGGATGGGTCGCCTCGAATGGACATGGAGGATTTCCAACCATTGAGCGGGCACTCAGGCACCACGCCCCCGGATCCCCGACCAGGATTCGAGACATTAGCTGGTATGTCGACCAGCCCCTCGACACAAAGGACAGTCTGGGGCACGAGGGTGATTAATGGATCGCCTGAGATAGCATCTGCACAACCCTTTAACGCCAATGACGGGTGGCTTAAAGATGAGGATTTGTTTGATACGAGCGATCTTGCGATGCAGATACAGGCTATTGAAGCTGCGGAGAGTAGTGTCAGTTCAACTACTGCGGCTGGAGCAGGAGGAGGAATCGGCAATAGTGCCGGGGGTAAGAAGAAGAAGAAACAGAAAATCACACTCATGAGCACTGGTGGCCGGAGAGGTAACTAGGATCATTGTTCTTGCTTTCAATCTGAACATGGCTGAGGTCAATGGGTTCTTATGGCGTAGCATAATTGATTTGTCTTTGATCATTCTAGGGAAGTAACAGAAGAAGTTAGGTATCAATACCAAATAGAATTTCCCAACATATAAAGATGTTTCCATCAAAAGCTTGCATACGTGACTTGTATCATGTCATGATTTTCTGACCAGCTTCTGTACATAGATATGCATCATCTGCCCATCTGCCCATCTGCCAGTCTTGACAGTCCAACTAGGCAATCTATTATCTGCACCTAATGCCGATCAAAACTTCATTTGCAACATGAAACCCGGTATGGCTAGGTAGTTTGAGAGCTGATAGTGCATGATCAGCGGAGGAGACCAAGCAGTACATACATATCGTCATAGTCGCTGGGGCAATTTCTCCACACAAGATCGACTAGACGCGGAATTGCCGATGACCGCAAACTTTAAGTCTACAGGTTTTCGGTACATAGAAAAAACTGGATGATAGCATACATTCAGGGCGACTCTGCATATACTGTACCTATGTTGCAACCATGGGTGCTGAGGTACTATACTCTATAGATCGGAACGAAACGTCCCGCTTAACCGCTTGTCAACGGGCAGGGCAGTTTCGTATTCCGTTTACGAGGTGCAACCCAACGCAAGTCAATGCCAAGGATACGGGCTGGCCTATCAAAATGTAGCTCTGGTGTGGCGTCCCTTACCCACGCAGAGCCTCGATTTCTTTGATGAAGGGCTATGCCAGACAGGAATGTTGAACCTATAGTTACCATGCTATTCGTCAAGTCTTTACGCCGTTTGATTGCCTAGCAGATCATACTTCACTAAGGGCCAAAGATTGCAAAGCCAACAGGAGTGGACTTCAGGACTTGCGGTACGTGCTTGCTCGACCTTCTGGAATAGGCACGCCGATTCGATGGTTAGCGGGTTGCTTGTCATTGGATTGAATAATAAATGGTAGCCACCCTTCCCGCCGCCTTCGCAGCCAAGCAACCCCCGGGGTTCGTAATAAAGTACAAGTACACATGCGTGCGTTGAGGTTCCAGGAGTTGGTGGTATACGGACGGTTAGTAGTCATGGCTCCAATCTTTACCCTACCAACACGATCAAGAGAGTGTCGTTATATTGTGCTGTAAGTGTCCCTAAGACCTAGATCCAGGGCCGGAATAAACGGCTGACATAAAATTGGGAGGGAGCCAATTCTCCATTCCCGCCCTGAAAAGTGTTTGTTTTATTTGATGATGTATGTACATCCATCTATATTAGCGGGAATGAGCGGGGTACGGGGAGCTGGATCTAATTGATTAGGTAGGGATCGAGGGGTTAGCTTAGTAGGTACATGTTGAAATTGAAATTGCGGAGAGCCCAAAGCCGGGAATAGCGACAACAGATATGGATAGGTAGTAGTGAGTGTTGTTTTTGTAGACTGGCCAATACTTGATTCACATGAATGCTGCGCCAAGAAGAGACGTATCGTTGTCACTGAGGGGACTAGGTATCGGTGACCCCGCCATCGAAATCGAATGCCGTCCTGCCGTCTCTTACGAATCTACCAATCCAGGACCTGAACAGTACCTAGGAAACCCGCACTCTTTTGACACTCGACGATGGGCAGGTCCCCCTTGTGCCTTGGCCTATGTACAGTAGCAGAACTGCTTGACGAGCCACTAGATAACACTATGGCCTGCGAGACACCGGCTGGAGTCCAGCTGCACGGCCCGTTTTGTCGTCATGTGTACTGGGGTCCTGTTCATGATACTACTGGGCATATCCCAGGCTGTTGGGGAAGAACAGAGAGAGGGGAAAGGGAAACCCGCTTGTTCGGCACGGGAATTAGTGAGTGAGTGAACTGATGAATAACGATGCAGTATCAGAGACAGTTGGGCACAAGCCAGGCTATCTTGTGACGCTGACAAGATGATTGATAGCTTATAAATGGCACAGAATAACCCAGCCATACTCATACCTCCGATATCCGTCGTTTCTCACTCGATTCCTTTAGAATCTGACCGAGGTGTCTTGTCTTGTCTCGTCTCTAGAGGCGCAGGATAAACAGAACTTGACCCAATAATAGGCATCTACCCGCTGGCCAACGTCTACCAAGTAACTACCTGCCTACCAAAGTCTTCGTCACGCCGCCCTTTTTGCCCAACAAATCATTCTCGCCAAGCGAGAGCAACCAATTCTCGGCTGACGAACGACGACCCCACCACTTCCATTAGTTACGGATACAGAGCCCGCTAACGAAGCGCCTGGGCCTGGGCCGAGCCTCAAGCAGAAGCAACGCCACTTGACGCATACAAACCGCCTGTACTGTACCCCAGGCCACTAACACCACTGAAAGGGTCTCGGGCTTTTATGTTGTTAGGCGTAAATTGCGATACAACAGATACAGTTCGACTAGCGAATTCCCATTGTGCAGATCCTCAACTACATCGAGTTTCATTGTTTTATTTAGCGTGGTGCTTTGTCTTTGGTACTATACCTAGCAAGAAATTGCGAGACATTGTAAGACAAGACAAGGTGAGTTGTTCATTCACTCTTTTTTGCCTTTCATTGTTCACACAATTGGTCGTTCGGAGTTTTACCTGCCTCTGGGACCACTCCACCCCTTGTCAATTACGCACTTTTTGCCCTTCTTCGCACCCCTGTCCTTTCTGTCCTTTAGGACTTGCTAGCACTCTCTGGGGCGCAGGCAAAAGGGTCACTTTACCGCTGCTGCTGCTGCTGCTCTCTTAGCTGGGCTTGGTTGTTCACTGTCTCTCTTGGCTGAGGTGCCGAATAGCGAGAGCCAAGCCTCACGATTAAGCTCGACATTGGACGCGCCGAAGATCCGATCAAACTCAGCGCTTGAGGAGGCTGTAGGCCAAGCAGTGACCAAGAAGAAGAAGAAGAAGAAGAAGAAGCTAATCGTAATCATTCCATGTAGCTCATCATTCTGTGGACGCAATATAACCCTGTCTGGCCCCCCATCGCCCTCGCCCTCGCCTTCGCCCATCGTTCACTATCGCTCCTCTACCCAAATCTCCTACCCCAGCAACTTCAGCCCAGCTATTACAGAATTACAGCGCTGCCTGTGCTACTTACTCCAAACTCGTCCCCTGCCGTTGGTTTAATTTGACCAAAAATATTCCGGCCTTCTCTTCACTGAAGCGAAAGTGAAATCTCCTTTTTTTCCCCTTCCCTTCGGTGACAGACCAACATAACATAACTGCCTCATTACCTACCTACCTATCCTTTCGTTGCGCTCTTCTCCTCGGTGCTTTCTCTCTGAAAAGCTCGAGGTTACGTGCAACCGCTGAGGCTTTGCTCTGGCGCGAGACGAAAACAGTATCGCGCCCGCTTACACCCACGCACGTTCTCTCTTACATCCATCTGAACTTACCCCATGTGGTAATACAGCCACAATCAACAAGAGTCGATGTAGTCAAGGACTGAACAAGATCGCTATTTTTTCCTTTACTGTTAATTCTTCTCATCATAAACAAACACATACTCAACTCTCGGCCGACCATCAAATGACTTCTCATTCTACACACTCCAAATCCACCGATACAATGGCGGATACTATCACTTCTACCAGTACCGTCAAGCCTCGAAGGGAGTCGAGAGAACCAAGAGACACAGGATTCCCGGAGCCCTTTAACAATGGTAATTGTTTATCTAGTCGACACCCAACCACTGCAATGTAATATCTGTTTCTAACCATTTTATAGTCCGAAACACCACACTCCCACATCCAGATGCGGATCTTTCACCCAACGCTTGTCTCACTCAAGAAGATATCGATCCTGACCGGGCACTTATGCGAACTCGGCGATCTTTCCTTAGGAAGAAACGACGCACTCTCAACCATGGGCGCATTACCCCCACTTCGGAAGCTCTCTACAGTGTATTCTCCTTAGTTCAATCTGATGTTGGAGATAACGAGAGCATTAGAGCAGGCAATCCATCTATGAACAGCTTCCGCCCTTCTACATCAAGCATCCGACTCTCCAAGGACGAGACCGATAGTCTCGCGTCTAGGAACACAAGGAGAGACGAAGAGGACACACCGCCAACTTCGCCAGACGTACCAACCCATCGCTCTAAGAAAGGATTTATGAGCAAGTTTCGGAGGAGCTAGAGGTGTTGTATAACCTTCCGAACAAACAGTGCAACACCTCACTCGGATCGGAACAAACATGATTTCTACAACGACGTATACGGCCGAACCTGATGACCTGTGACGAACGCATCATCACCGAGATGCTTTTCCGAGGGGAAAAAATCACTTTCTTTACTTTTTCTTTTGTGGACAGCGTGGCGTTTACCTGGATCACGGTTTCTTGGTCGGCAAGGAGAAGTATCGCCTGGCAAACAGTGCAAATACTTGGATATTAAAGTCCCTCTGGTAGGGCAGAGACAGCAATGTCACTCATATAGCCAGTTGGCTCGGCTTGGAAGGAAGTAGCCGACATGGACACTCTTTTAGGAATTAATAAGTAGCTTTATCGCTATAATCGTAAAATTGTCATCGTCTCTGTGCTATCTCCATATCATACCAGCGATGTTTTATGAACAGGGTTCTAAAAATCGCTTTGGCATCGATTGTTTCTCATGAGATTCAGCCTCTGATCTAGCAATTTCACTCTGTGTAACAGGGAGACTACTACCGCCCATTTAGCTTCCACGGTATGAGGTATAACTGTAGGGACTCAGCAGCACGGGAACATGATAGGTCTGTCCTTCTTCGACACGAAATGTTACCGTCACTTCAGGGAAGAAGGTATTTTCTTCGCCAAAGTAAGCTCCCGTATCAAAGCGCAGCGTCCATCGCGACGAGCCCTGTCCCTTGCGATCCTCAAGCACCTCGACGAGAGTCTGGACAGGAGGATCTCCAGCAGCATCCTCGGAAAGGTACGGTAGCCAGGCCGTAACACGGCCATCGTCGTCGGTTATGGATTCGAAGGTGTTGGGTCGAGGTTGGGCAGCAGAGTGAGGGTTGGTCGATGGCGGGATAGGGCCTTCGAGGCGGACACGGATGCCACGAGCAGGGCGGCCAGCCTGCGTATCAAGAACGTGGCACGTGATAGGGTCTTTGGTGTGAGAAGCCATCGTGATGGTTGAAATTGGTGTACAAAGTGGTTGATTGTGGTGTAGGTGATAAGGTAGTACCTTATGATCAGATATTCGGTGAGGTTGACGTCAAGGTGGGGTAGGTGCAAGCTGACAGGCACCAAGGGCTTTGGATAGAGGTAGCTCAGTTGGCCAGGGTGGCTCCGGAGCTTATAGGGTTGCGTTTCTATGAAAGAAGAGAGATCAAGGCTAGAATTGTGAAGGCACCTAAGGAAGGGGGATCGAAATAAAAAGGCGATTTGAGTAAGGCAGTGAGAGTTGGGTTGTTGGCGGCTGCACAGCCTAAGTACTTTTTGGTGCAGAGAATCAGCGACTTCAGCTGAATGACTGACTGACTACCTGATTACTGCCGCTGGTGCTTCAGCACCGCTATCTACTAGGTTAGTACCTAACTACAGAAGAATTAGACCCAAGAATGAGCTCTTTGCGTGTGGCTCCGCGCGCCTTACGCCGTTCGCCGGCACTTGAAGTCCTATCGCATGGACGGAGCCGGCCCCGGAGAGGGCATAACGGTAGGCAATCAGTCAAACCGCGTGTAATAGAGCTTCAGCTATTGTTAGCAGAAACATGGTCCCAGCCAGATGCTACACAACAAATACATTATCATATCCTAACGGCTCATTCAAGTCAACTTTAGATATTCACTACAGTTGCTACCTTGCCCATGCCTACCCTGTACATGACGTGGCGAGTTTGGATAGCCATGTGGCGCATGACGCGCTGACAAAATAAAGGAGTCATGACTAACCGAGTGAAACGACATCACTGACTCGTGATTATGTCTGCTGCTACCCCTCCAAGTCAACGGTCAATCACAACCATTGCCAACTCCGCCATCCAAGACCTTCTAGAACATACAGGACACAAATCCTGATTCTGCCCTGTACAATCTATCTCTCTGCTCTAGCCTACCGCCAAGCCTACCGCCAACAGTCAAGGCAGGTAAACGGTTCCTTATCGCTTGTTTTCTCAACACCAACTCGAGAAATTGTACTCTGCAGCCTCATCGCATAGTTCGCCCAAAATGTCCACCGCAGTTATCTCCGCCGAGGATGCCCTTGAGCCCTCTCTGCAGTCTCTCCTGGACCAGCGAAGCCTTCGTTGGATCTTTGTCGGTGGTAAGGGTGGTGTCGGCAAGACCACGACTTCTTGCTCCCTTGCGATTCAGCTTGCCAAGGTCCGACGCTCTGTTCTTCTCATCTCGACCGATCCCGCCCACAACCTTTCAGATGCTTTCTCTCAGAAGTTTGGCAAAGAGGCCCGCCTTGTCAATGGGTTTGACAACCTGAGTGCCATGGAGATCGACCCGAATGGTAGCATTCAGGATATGTTAGCAGGCCAGGGCGACGCCGATGATGTCAACGCTGCGGCTGGTGGTCCTCTGGGAGGCATGATGCAGGATCTGGCATTCGCAGTAGGTTGAGGCGGAACGTTTCTCCCAGGGTCGAGCTGACATCCTTAGATCCCCGGTATCGACGAGGCTATGTCATTTGCCGAAGTCCTGAAGCAAGTCAAGTCCCTCTCATACGAGACCATCGTCTTCGACACAGCCCCGACAGGCCACACCCTGCGCTTCCTCCAGTTTCCAACCGTTCTCGAGAAGGCTCTCGCAAAGGTTTCTCAGCTGTCGTCACAGTATGGTCCTCTCCTCAACGGCTTCCTTGGCTCTGGAGGTCAGCTACCCAACGGACAGAACCTCAATGATATGATTCAGAAACTTGAATCCTTGCGAGAGACCATCGGCGAGGTCAATACTCAGTTTCAGGACGCCGAACTCACCACATTTGTCTGTGTGTGCATTGCAGAGTTTCTGAGCCTCTACGAGACGGAGCGTATGATTCAGGAGCTTGCTGGTTATGGTATCGATACCCACTCCATCGTTGTCAACCAGCTGCTCTTCCCCAAGAAGGCTAGCGATTGCGATCAGTGCAACGCCCGTCGCAAGATGCAGCGCAAGTATCTTGACCAGTATGAAGAATTATATGCTGAGGACTTCAATGTCGTCAAGATGCCTCTCCTGGTTGAGGAGGTACGAGGAAAGGAGAAGCTTGAGAAGTTTAGCGAAATGCTTGTCACGCCCTATGTTCCTCCTGAGTAAGGCTGGTATCAAGGGCTAGACGTAGAACGTGATGTGGAATACGAAAAAAATCGATATTAGTTAGTGTCACATATACAAGAGCACGGGCGGCGTGGAGTTGTGAAATAATTGATTGATGGCTTATGATATAATACACTCTAGAATTGAGATGCAAATACACCCAATCACAAAAGAAAGTACACGGCGATTTTTAATCTTTCGTTCATTTGTTTGTTTATTCATTGCTTGACCTCGATTTGATTCAAGATCTTGCTAAGTAATGCACCGTTTCTCCAACCCTTGGCCGTACGTAGTAGACATGGAAACCTGTCATAAAGAATCCTCCGAGGCCATATCCCCCCAACGCCGGTCAGTTCAGCCTGACGGTAAGTATGCTGAAAAATCAAGCAAATAATGATGAGCCTAGAGTCCCAATCCAAAATGCGACAAACAAAGGAGAAGCAATCGCTAGAATAAGGAATGATAGTCGAATCGATGTTCAGAGCTCTCGGTAATCGCTTGGTCGCACTCTTCGCTGCTTGTTCTGGTGTCGATGAGGGTTAACTGGCTTACGAAAGTAGGCGTCTTCGTCCGCGCCAGCACCCTGTCCAAAGTTGCCGTTCTGAAAGCCGTTCATTCCTCCATTCATGTTACCCATGCCGTTCATACCGTTCATGCCATTCATTCCATTCATGCTCATGTCCCAACCAGGCATACCGCCGAATCCGCCATTCATGCCGGGGAACCCGGGCATTCCCATCATGTTAGGCATTCCCATCATATTCATATTTGACATGCCCATATTCATGTTACCCATGTTTGGCATGCCCATCATGTTGGGCATCATGGGCATTCCGTTGAACATCATATTATTCATGCCCATGTTCATGCCCATGCCATTCATGCCCATGCCATTCACCATATTCTGTTGGTTCTGTTGGTTCTGTTGGTTCTGCATGGCCTTAGGACCCCTGGGAATCCTTGGGTTGTCAAGAATATCATCTGCGGGCCGTTTCTTGGAGCTGGTATCTGTCGGTTTGAGATTATCTAGTTGTTCGTTCGTATCTTGAGACGCGGATACAAGGTTCTTAGGACCCGCGGGAGGTGAGTTGACATTTGCAGTTTGAGACGCCGGTGACTTTGGCTTTTCATTGACGGGCGAGTCCTTAGTCTTGTCACTTGATTCATTCTCAGGCTTTTGCTCCATATCGTCGGTAGTCTCTTCTGTTGACTTCTCTTGCTTCTCACCATCTGACTTGACATCTGTCAAAGTCTTGGGCGACGGGGGAGGGGGAGTCTTGGCCGTTTCCTTGTCCTTCAAATACTCTTGAATCTTCTTGGATGCTTCCTCATCTGGCTGAAGGTCATCAATCAATACACCTTCTGACTGGCAAGCAGGGCAGACGAAGTCGCTTTCGATGAGAGCATTAGTTATGCAATCATTACAAAAGGTCTTCTGACAGCATGGAGTCTTCATTGGCTCTATGAACATCTTCCTGTCAATTGAACACTCCAAGCCCTGTTCCTGAATCTCCTTGTTCTCAGCTAGTGGTGCGTTCGCTGTAGATGAAGACTTGGCCTTGGCCTGGAACTGCTCCCACGAAGCCTTATCGGGCTCAGCAATAACAAAATCCCCCTCGGCATTGACCATGATACCTGACGGACGCTTGGATTCATCACCCTCAGCTTGCGCAAGGACAACGGACTTGTCTACCTTTTGCAGGAATGAACGTGGGATACCTGTGGTTCGTTTGACACGTGGGCGGTTGTCAAATTCGGGGTCGTCATTAGTAGGGCACAGTTGAATCCAATGACCTTTGTTGCCGCACCGGTAGCAGATGTACCCGTTCGGGGGGTCATGGTCAGGGACGTTTGCTGGTCTCTTCGCACCAGCTTTGAACACTGGTGTTTGGCTGGCTAACAGTTAGTTTCTGTGTAACATTGGATGGGCTTCTGAAACTTACTGAGACATTTCCTCTTGTTGCGCAGACCACTGTTCGGTTTGTGCTGCAAACATGGCAGCCATCTTCTCCTCTTCAGTCATAGCATTGTTCATCTGACTGATGGCATCAGAGCTGGGTTTGGATGAGGAGGCCTTCGCCGCTTGCTCCTTGCGACCAGCGTTTTTGGCTGTCACAGGCATCTTTCCAGACACATAACGAGCTGCGCGCCCTGCACCTGGCTTGAGAGCAGGTTGGCGTCGGGCAATGACAGTCGTGGACCTTGGAATGATAGTCGTATCATCGTCGTATTCTACCAAGTCGTTAGCAATGCTATTGCCTGGTATCGATTGAATTAACTCACCTTCGCTGTTATCATCGGTATAAATATGCAGGTCAAAATCGGTACCATCTCCTAGGCCACTCTTTGTGATAATCTCACGCTTCAACTCAAATACTGAGATACCGGTGCCATCAAACTCGACTCGAGTAGGCTCCTTTTGAGATTTGAATTTGAAAAAGACGGAGGACGTCATTTTGGCTGATACGTGCTGGGTGTTTCCTACAGGAACAGATGGAGCACAGTACAAGTGATAACAAAAGTTTGTTGAGATTTCAATATCGCAAGTCGAAAAAAATCCCAAAGTCAGGCCGGGGCCGGTCGCACAAAGCACTATGTAAGTATTGATTGTTTGATTGTTCTTGCGTTTGCAAACAATGAAAGTCTTTGTTTTCTTCTCTGTTGGTTTTCTTTCTCGCACTGCCGTGCTCTTTCAACTCAAGGTGAATGGAAATAATCAATTTTGATTGTACTTTGAGGGAACAATAGTGGCAATAGGGTCAAAAAAAGAAATGGGTGCAATGAATAAGGAGTACAGCTGGCCAAAACAAGCCAGAAGAGAGACAACCCTGAAACTCCTCCTCACTTTCCAGTCACCACGTTTGTCAAACCAATGAACCAGCGACCTTAATGTTAGCCAGGCGTCCCAAGATCACGCCCTTGAAGAGCAGACCAGTAATACGTTATACGCGAGGATGTTGAGCGAAAGGGGGGAGCGGATAGTCGGCGGTCGCGTGAGAACAAGCGGATCGTGTTGATGGGTTGTGTATCGTAGGTTGGGCGAAGACAAAAAAAAAAAGCCAACTGTGAAACCACCGAGATAGAAAAAAGTCGATGAAGCGCGATCAAAAGACTGCGTTTGATGTCATATGTCGCTGTACCGATGGCGAGGAAGAACGTCGACGATGGATGGATGAGTGACAAGGAGAGTGGGGAGAGGAAGACTCTTCGGCAACAGGTCATGAGAATGGTAAGCGGCCAACTGCCCCCTTCGGCATCTGACTAATCATGACACGGAGTCCTTGTGAGGAGCGCATTTAAGTTAATCCGAGGAACTCCACTACAGGTCATGCACATAGTTACCAAGCACACCTAAAAGTTCGCCCAACAAGTTCGGACCAAATTCTCTCTGTTCTGACTGACTAATCATTTGGCACCTGTTTTACCATTGGTTGCCGTAACTAGCCGTTCCCTTCGCTGGAGCGCCTGTCAAAAGTGCCCCGCCATCATTGCCCGCTCGATCGAGCAGGTCCTGGCAAGTCTGCCCGTGTAATGCCCCGCACCGTACGCCTCGATAGGGCAGCTGTTTGTTGTACTCGACTGGTAACAGCACAACCCAAAAGGCCCTTTATCTCTTTAAGAGTACCCGTCCCGCAAACTTTTCCTCAGAAACTCTGCTTTTCTTCTCGGACCTATCTCACAGACTCTATTCGTTCACACCAAGCAAAGAAGATGGCCCCCCAGCTCGACGGTTTCTTCAAGCAAGTCGACAGCTCGGCTGACCACTTCATCGAGCGACTGCGCAAGGCTGTCGCCATTCCGTCTATCTCAGCCGAAGATGCCCGTCGCCCTGATGTTGTTCGTATGGGAGAGTGGCTCGGCGAGGAGCTGAAAGCTCTTGGAGCCTCTGTAGAGCTTCGGCCTCTTGGGAAGCAGCCTCATAAGGAGCACCTCGACTTACCCCCCGTTGTCCTTGCACGATACGGAAGCGACAAGAATAAGCGTACCATCCTCGTCTATGGGCATTACGACGTCCAGCCCGCGGAAAAGAGCGACGGATGGGCTACTGAGCCATTTGACCTTACTGTCGACGAAAAGGGTCGTATGTTTGGCCGCGGAGCTACAGACGACAAGGGTCCAGTTCTAGGCTGGTTGAATGCTATCGAGGCTCACCAAAAAGCTGGCGTTGAATTTCCTGTCAACCTGCTGATGTGCTTCGAGGGTATGGAGGAGTACGGTTCTGAAGGCCTCGATGACCTAATCAAGGAAGAGGCCAAGAAGTACTTTGCTGATGCTGAGGCTGTCTGCATATCCGACAACTACTGGCTCGGTACCGAGAAGCCATGCTTAACCTACGGTCTTCGTGGTTGTAACTACTACTCAGTTGAGATCTCCGGCCCTGGCGCCGATCTTCACAGTGGTGTCTTTGGCGGTACCGCCCAGGAGCCCATGACGGACCTCGTTAGAGTTCTAGGATCTTTGGTCAACACTGGCGGCGAGATCCAGATTCCCGGTATCAAGGAGCAGGTTGCACCTGTCACGGCGGATGAGGAGGGTCTCTATGATGGCATTTCATTCACCATGGACAATATTCATGAGTCTCTGGGTAGCAAGACCACCATTTTCGATGATAAGAAGCGTACTCTGATGGGTCGCTGGAGATACCCATCTCTATCTATTCATGGTGTTGAGGGGGCTTTCTCTGCTCCTGGAGCTAAGACTGTTATTCCTGCCAAGGTTATTGGAAAGTTCTCTATCCGAACTGTTCCAGACATGGACGTCGACAAGACCAACGAGTCTGTGTACAAGTATGTTGAAGAGCAGTTTGCCAAGCTTGGCAGCAAGAACACCCTCAAGGTGTATGCCCAGCATACTGGCAAGTGGTGGGTTGCATCACCAAAACACTGGAACTTCTCGGCTGCAGCCAAAGCTGTCGAGCGTGTGTGGGGTGTCGAGCCCGATTATACTCGCGAAGGTGGAAGGCAAGTTACTCTGACCCAAATGTCTGGTAATTCACCACTAATATAGTGAACAGCATCCCTGTTACCCTGACATTCGAGGAGGCCACAGGCAAGAATGTTCTTTTGCTCCCCATGGGTAGCTCGACAGACGGCGCTCACTCTATCAACGAGAAGCTCGACAAGCGAAACTACATTGAGGGTATTAAGCTGCTTGGTGCTTATCTACACTATGTTGCTGAGGAGCCTCAGTCTTAACTTATCCATACTAATGAAAGATATCTAACGTACCATCATATGAGAATCGAAATTATGGATCACTACGACGTATACTATTGACAGTGACACCAAATATTGCACTACAGTCTTTTGAGAGCCAATCTGTTCCAACGACTGTCCGCGCGTTGTAGAACCGATAACCGGCGTATAGCTGTCATCATCTGCACGTTGATCTCGTGATAACCAAACTGGCCCGGGAGGCCAGTGATAATAAAGATACGTACCATACATAGTTAGGTACCTTATCTGTCAGAGATGTAGGGAGGAGGTCGCTTGCCTGGCACCGGATGCTGGCATGGAAGCTCCCAGGCTGGCAGGTCTGGTTTGGGGAGGCTAGGAGGCCCCTCTTTTTGGCCTTGCATGGTCCCGCCCGCCGCAACCGCCGCCCAACGGAGACTTTAGTTTTTTTGCCCATCTTTCATCACTGGTTGTAAGTCTGGTGATCGCTGCCCGGCTGAGTCGGGGAGAGTGACCAAATAAATGACTGCCTGCACCCTAGGTAATATTAAACTTCTCCCCTTCCTGGACTGTCTTTGAAACTCCCATCTGGAGAAGCCGTCGTTTGTGAACTCAGGCGCGACACCGCAGCGCCATTTCGCCATATTCTCTCCAACGTTTTTGTCTCGAATACCATATTCGACAGAGCCAAAACTTCCCAGATCACATCTGGAAGGACTCTGCGCCACTTGTGGAGCTCTTGGCGCCTTCAGTGGAACAACTCCCCACACCTTATCGGTCCCCCTAGCCTTCGATAGAAAGTTCCAAAAAGTCGAGAGGGCATTTCCATCTCTTCCAGGACGTTACACTCAGCAATTCCAAAAGAGGCCCCAACTTGACCATTGCCGAGATGGTTCGCGAGAGTGGCATCTCGGCTACCAAGCCAGTCTTTCCTGCTTTCTTACTGCCCAGCATAAAGCTTCCCTTCTCCCGACGCCACTCGGTCTCCTCGAGTTCAGCAGAATCTGCCGCATCTTCAGCGGTAACAACACCGGCGAGCTCGCCCCCGAACGATGGAATTCTTGCAAAAGCGCCTAGAGGTCGACTATCTCGAACATCTCCGAATACGCTTCGTTGTTCAACATGCTCTGTCGATGTTGCTTTTGCCTCTCAGATCATATCTAAGGGCTTCACCGGCCGGTACGGTCGAGCGTTTCTTGTGGCCCCGCCTGCGCCTCCTGCGGCCCAGACATTGAGCAACATCCGAGTTGGTAAGAGCGAGAATCGCCAGCTTGTGACAGGATGGCATGTCGTTGCAGACATCAACTGCGGGTCATGCTCAACAAAGCTTGGCTGGAAGTATGTGGATGCTAAAGAACAAGGCCAGAAGTACAAAGTTGGGAAATTCATCCTCGAAATGGAACGAGTGGTTACGTACCGGAGCTGGGAGGATGCAATTGATGAGAATGTTGCAGAGACTGCCACGCCAGGCAAGGATGGCGAGGAAGAGGACATTGAATTTGATTCTGATGATGACGATGAATGTGAAGATATATTTGCAGGGACTTGGGACCCTGAGGTTGTAGAAGAGAGGCGAAGGAGAATGATGTCACGTCGAAGCCAAGCCGAGAGCGACGAGTAGTCATCGTTGCTGCGGTATTGCCTAGAGGCCATGAACTGAGCTTGAGTTATGCATTGGATAGGCGTCAAAGGAATGAATATTGGGTCGCGATAGCGGGATCGGATAAATACCCTGAAGAGATGGACGGGCAGAAACACAGGAGCGCCAACACGCGAAGTGGTTGACCTCTCCGCATTTTAGAAATTTATTTAAATCGAGTCTGAGGTTCACTTGATAAAGAAATGACTGTCATATCGGCGTACAAGGCTATTCTAGACCTGGCGTCTGGACCGCTGTGTGACTAGGTTTGTTGTGATGATACTAGGGCAATTGACATGCCTCATCGTTAAACGACAAAAAGTTGTCTTCAATTTTGTTCATGTATAAATACTTGAAAGCTCACAATGAGGGAATTTGACATGATATGATGCCGCGAGCCTTTAAAAGGCAACCAGCCGATATATGCCGTGGATTGGTAGGCGATCATGGCATGGTTAGATATATACATCGGCAAGGTCATGTTGACCATTTGGGGGGTACATGAAATTTGAAGCAAGGAGAGCACAAGAGAAAGGCATATAATCCGGGCCCGCTGGGCTCTTCACCTTTACCGGTAAGGTAGTTGATAGCAAGGCCACATCCAAGCCCAGCTTGACGTCAACTCCAGCATCCTCTCATCTCGCCCATGTCCCATAATTGATTGACATTACACGATCCCACAGAATAGAGGGAAAGGCTCGCAGCACATCGGCAATTGTGGACCAATGGTCTGGTGTTATGGAGACGTTAAAACATAGTTATTAGGAAGAAGGGTGAAGGGTGCCCAAGGGACGTTAATCGAATACCTAGGTACCTAGTAGTTGAACATGGGTTTTCCTACAGAGAGCCCAAGACCCGTCACTGCTGGTGTAAGTCGACGGCAGCCCGCACGTGGGGCTTGTCCCGGAGTGGAACACCCCTGTTTGGTTGTGCAATGGATATCGTCACAGTGGACAACACTGGGCACGATAAAAAAAAGCATCCAATGGAGGGGTCGTGTGGGAGGGGTAGGAATTTCTAAACTGAGACGAGCCGCAAACCCAGGGACCGCTCTGCCGCTGCACCTCCAGGCACCTTCCTTCAGGTACATACAGCCATACCCAGGTACTAAATCATTTGCATCCAATCCATCTCAGCGAGTAATTCTGCATAGATCTCGCATTCAATTGCTTGAGGTGTGCTACCCCCACGCTCCTCCTCACCGCTCTATCATTCCTTATTGGACTTTTCTTCTCTCTTACCTTACTTCATCACAACGTTGGGCAAGGTCAGAGAGGCTCGGTGAGCGAGATCGGCGTAAACCGTTGACCATAGTTGTTGCTGTTTTGTCCTTTTTGTTCATCTCCACTGTCTCCCATTTCTTGCCCACCAAAAACAGAGTGGGAGCTAAGAGAACCACTTCGTCAGTTGTCACTGTCGTCACCCCAGGACTACAGGCTCCATTCCTCCACCCAAGCTCTCTCCTCTCTCTACCTCCGCCACTTTTCTTTCTCGCTCCTCTCCACTTCTACCTTGTTCTCGTCTCCTCTCTCTTATAAGGGCCCCCATATTCTGCCGTCATACTCGTTCTCATCCCTACGAATCCTTTACAACCTTACCTTCCATTGTTCTTATATCGCTTCGTGGCCTGTCCTTCATTACGTCCCTGGTTCATCTCACTCATCCTCGCTCCATCCCACTATCACCAGTCGACGCAATTGGACATAATCACAACTTTACCAGCTCATCCAAGTACTCACTCAATCTGCTAAGCTTTAGCTCTATCATCACAACCCCGCTTCATCTCCTGACAATAAGCTGGTAACTCAACCACCATGGCCGCGCCCTCTGGTCACCAACCTCGCGGTTCTGATGACTTGGGCGTCTTCGACGATGCCAAAAGCTACTATACTGAGGAACGACATATGAACCGCGCGGGACCCCGAACTCGCACCTACTCCCAGGTCAGTATCTGCCCACTCTCGTATTATGACGTAGACTGACTTTTCGGCAACCAGAACAGTTTGATGCACCGTTTTGAAAGAGTCAATCTCCGAGAGCCTTTTCGACGTGGCAGCCATGGTCAGAAACATTGATTTCGCGTAGCCGAGTATTTCTACTAACTCTATGTTCGACAGATGAGAATTCGCAACAGAACCGCCGCTTCTTGATTCAAGTCGATTCAACACTGGAAAGTCTTTCATTGCAAGAGGACACTGATGGAGACATGCAAATTACGATCGAAGATAATGGCCCCAAAGTTATTTCTCTGCGCACCGCCGCTTCGGCTGGCCACAACCGTTTCGACGTCCGCGGGACTTATATGCTGAGTAACCTCCTGCAGGAGTTGACCTTGGCAAAAGAGTACGGACGGAAACAAATTGTTCTGGATGAGGCTCGCCTCAACGAGAATCCAGTCGATCGTCTGTCCCGCATGATTCGTGATCATTTCTGGGAGAACTTGACACGACGCATTGATGCATCGACCGTGGATATCGCCGCTCGAGACCCCAAGGATTGGACAGCAGATCCTCGCCCTCGCATTTATATTCCGTATCGATGTCCCAGACAATACGAGTTCTACAAGAGAGTTGCCGAAGAGAGGCCAGAAATGCGTCTGGATGTTCAGATGCTACCCGAGAAGATTACTCCTGATCTAGTTCGCGACATGAATGATGCACCTGGCCTTTTGGCTGTCGATGTTCAAGAAGTTCCAGAGCCAGAACACCCTTCAGGATGGACTCTGAAGGGCATGCCTTTCGTTGTCCCAGGTGGCCGCTTCAACGAGCTCTACGGCTGGGACAGTTATATGGCATCTCTAGGTCTTCTCATCAACGATCGCGTCGACCTGGCCAAGTCGATGGTCATCAATTTCTGCTTCTGCATTGAGCACTACGGCAAGATACTGAACGCTACTCGATCCTACTACCTTTGTCGGTCACAGCCTCCTTTCTTGACTGACATGGCCCTTCGTGTTTATGAAAAGATCAAGCACGAGCCCGATGCCAAGGAATTCCTCCGACGATCGATCTTGGCCGCCATCAAGGAGTATCATAGTGTCTGGATGTCAGAGCCTCGACTAGACCCCAGCACAGGTCTCTCGAGATACCGACCCGAAGGTCGTGGAGTGCCTCCTGAGACGGAGGCCACTCATTTTGTGCATATTCTTGACCCTTATATCAAGAAGCACAAAATGACATTCGAACAATTCGTTCGAGCATACAACCATGGCGAAGTTGAGGAGCCTGAGCTCGATGAATACTTCATGCACGACCGTGCCGTGAGAGAGTCGGGCCATGACACATCCTACCGCCTTGAGGGTGTTTGCGCAAACCTGGCGACCATTGATCTCAACTCTCTCCTGTTCAAGTATGAGACTGACATTGCACGAACTATTCGCAGCGTTTTCAATGACAGGCTTACGATGCCTGAGGAGTTTTGCGCTGGTACACCTTACCAGCCTGGTGAGGTTCTGTCGTCAGCTGCTTGGGACCGACGAGCCAAGCGGCGCAAGCTCACAGTGGACAAGCTGATGTGGGATGAGAAGGAGGGCATGTTCTTTGACTATGACACCGCAAAGCGTGAGCGCTGTACGTACGAGTCCTGCACAACTCTCTGGGCTCTGTGGGCAGGCATTGCAACTCCAAAGCAAGCGGCTGAAATGGTTCGCAAAGCTCTCCCCAAGTTCGAGGCTTACGGCGGCCTGGTATCAGGAACAGAGGAATCCCGTGGAGCAGTCGGCCTTGAACGGCCTAACAGACAATGGGATTACCCCTACGGCTGGCCTCCACAGCAAATGTTGGCCTGGACGGGTCTGATTCGTTATAGCTTCACAGAGGAAGCAGAGCGAATTGCCTACAAGTGGCTCTTCATGGTAACCAAGGCTTTTGTCGATTTCCATGGTGTAGTGGTCGAGAAGTACGATGTGACCAGGCCAGTCGATCCTCACCGAGTTGATGCGGAATACGGCAATCAGGGTCTTGGTTTCCGAGGCGTTAACAAGGAAGGGTACGTTGAACATCCACTTACTAGTCTCGGACATGGTTCACTGACATTGACTTAGATTCGCATGGGTTAACGCCAGTTACATTTATGGCCTTCAAATCATCAACGCGCACATGCGCAGGGCACTTGGAGCACTGACGCCGTATCAAACGTTGATCAGGGCGATTGAGAAGAATGAAGAGAAGACGCTAGCTGGTCTGCTTGCTCCATAGGGTAATGCATTTGTAGACTAGGAAGCCCTTGGCAAAAGGAAAACGGTGTAGCTATCGATATCCATAGGATAACTGAAGAATGTTACAGTACCTGTTCGCTTTGCTGGTTCTTGGAGTCGTTGAAACTGTTGATGAGAGAACCATGCACGTTGGGTACCAAAACATGACGAGAATGACGAGAAAGCCTGGACCTTTTATCGAATCCTTTGACTTAAAGATGAAATAGATGAATAATCAGGAGCATAAGAAGTGCCTGCTGATGGCTTGACGCAAAAGTATAGCAATACCTAGAGAAGTGACGACGAGGTCGGAAAAAGGATAAAGCCGTTGACCTCGGGTAGTTGCCGAGCGGTTGATGGGGCATGTGAGGTGTCGGTGGTGACGTTTTTTATGATTGATCTCGGCAAGAAAATGACCGAGGTAGCCAAGGTGATTATTCTGAGCTATAGAGTGGCAGTGGATATTGAAATCCATTGATATGAGTTTGAGGGGATCGTCATGAGGACAATGATTGCCGAGCTCAGTGATCGATTCTTAGGTAGTGTTTGAAGAGGCACGGCTTCACATGCCAGAAACCTCCGCTGCTCCGGAGCTGGAGACGGACCTAAGATTCGGCCAAGTTCCGTCATTCCGGGCCCAGGCGGGTATCCGCTGACGGAGGAAGGCCGAGAATTCACCTGAGAATTCCCTGGAAGAGTATACTTACTAGGTTACTTGTTTCAGAAAATAGCTCCTATGGACTTTTTCATCTACATTTTTTTATTCCCTTTCTGTGGTATTTTCTGATGCTGAAGGCGTATTAATTCCCTGTAAGTAGTTAGGCTTGCAGAATATGTCCGTACGCCAGGATGGGATAAGAAAGGGAGGGCTTGATTGGAGTGAGGCTGCAAAAATGCAGTCATTTGAAACTTGGCGATTAAGGTTTAGTGGGATAATGAGCAAAATCCCAGGTGAGCCAAGGTGAGGGAGCAATAAGCAACTTCCCCAGATTTTTCTGTGAGAGATGCTTTTGCAAGGAGGGGTTAGGTACTAAGGTACCTTAGGTCCCTAGCAAGTCCCGAGTCTTAAATTTGGAGTATGTACATCCATATGCCACGAGTTGCTGCCGTGTGTGCCTACTACAGTAATAAAGAAACTTGGTGCCAGATGAGCATTGTCAGCGATGATACATGTTTTCTACCTACCTACCTGATTAAAGTTGTGAACTGCAGGCCTGCAAAAGAGACGACATGTACAGCCACAGGTACAGGTAGGCCGTACGGCTTTCGGCTTTCGGCTCCCTGTGTGAGAGATCCAGGATGCTGAATATCGATCGAGCCTTTGAGCCGAACATGAACGCAAACTTATTAAGGATACGGAAAAATAGCAAAGACGTCATGATACCAAGGCCAGGTATGTACAGAACTGTGCTGGGTTCTGCAGGACCGCATGCACTCACTCCCATACATGGCCAGTTGACCAGTTATTACCCATCACGATCACGCTGCAAGGCTTGATTTGACGGGCTTCAATTTCCGTTTACAGAACAGAACGCACCTTCAAAATCGATGCTTCTTTTGGCTGTCGTAACTTGTAGGTCACCTTTTGAGGCGTTCGGTGACTGTCCGGAGGTACGTACTCTCTGACCTACCAGCACTCTCGCCTTTACTGGGGCTCGATTGCGGCTCGTGACGGCAGATAGGAGAGGCTGATCTGACATAGGCATCCGTTCGCTCCAGTGAGTAGACTATGGCCGAGGTGAAAACTTGCCTGGCTTGTGCTCGGTGGAAAGCCGAGCTAGAGTAGAAATGTAATTGCAGACGTTTAGATTTGGTCTCGATTTCAGAGGCCCAGCCTGACGATTGAAAGAGAGAGAGAGACGGAGATTCTCAAGTAATGACGATATGATTGACATGGGTCAATTGGAACTGATGCATTGTTTCTCTGTAATCTTGAAGAGCCCATTCCAAGCAATAACATGCCTTCCTTTGCTTGATAGAAGGATAACTACCTAAGTACTATAGGTAGGTACCTAGGTAGAATGAGAATGACCCTCGTGACTCAAAAAATGGAAGACCGAAGCGCAGTTCCTTCTCTCCAACGCCTCATCAACAGCGGGTCCGCCAAGTTCTGGGTCCCCTTCACTACTAAGGTACCTAGGTAGGAGTAACTCTCACTCCCCTAGCTTCGTTCATCAATCATCATCCCCTACCAATTGCATCCAAGATTTGACTCCGAGTTGCTAGATTAACACCGGCGTGTCTAACTATTTCTCCACCAAAAAGTCCAGAAACGCTTGCGCCGGGTGCGGAGAGACAGCGAGACAATGGGGCATATCCCATATCCCATCCATCCATGGGGAACGGGTCTTTGGAATATCGGGGGACGGGAGATCAAGAGTGACTCAGGAAGTATCTCTAATTCCCGGTCGAAAAGATACTTATTATATCATCTGCCCTTCTCCTCCTCCCCTTTTCCTTTTATCAAACTCCTCAATCTATCCATCATTGTCCTCGTCTGTCCAGCTTCACTCTACTTACTTGGTGTTGTGCCAGCTACCTAGTTGTCTACTTCTTGAGACCCTCTTATACGCACTTACATTGTTTAGCACTCTCCCCCAAAAGGTTGCATACCTCTCACTCACACATCGATCACAATGGCGTCACAAAATATGGCAAACCCTTCTGTCAGCCCTGACATCGAGGATGAGCTCTTCCAGAAGGAGGTTGAGGCTGTCAAGGCTTGGTGGTCCGACTCAAGATGGCGACACACAAAGCGCCCTTTCACTGCTGAGCAGATTGTCTCCAAACGCGGATATCTCCCTGTCGATTATGCTAGTAATGCCCAGGCGAAGAAGTTGTGGAAGATCCTTGAGCACCGTTTCGAAGTGAGCCTCTCCCATAACTAAGACATCCTTCAAAGCAGAACACTGACGTTTTCCCTCGCAGACCCGAGATGCCAGCTACACCTACGGCTGCTTAGAACCTACAATGGTCACACAGATGGCCAAGTACCTCGACACCGTCTATGTGTCTGGCTGGCAATCGTCATCGACAGCCTCTGCCTCTGATGAACCTGGCCCCGATCTGGCTGACTATCCCTACGTGAGTTTCGAGGGCATGAAAGCATTTCTATATAAGCATTGTCTAACACAGACTTAGACCACTGTTCCCAACAAGGTCGGCCATCTCTTCATGGCCCAACTCTTCCATGACCGCAAGCAGCGCCAAGAGCGTTTGAGCGTCCCCAAGGCGCAACGAGCAAACCTTTTGAACATTGACTATCTTCGCCCCATTGTTGCTGACGCTGATACTGGCCATGGTGGTCTCACCGCTGTCATGAAGCTCACCAAGCTCTTTATTGAGAAGGGTGCTGCTGGAATTCACATTGAGGATCAAGCCCCCGGCACAAAGAAGTGCGGCCACATGGCAGGCAAGGTTCTTGTCCCCATCCAGGAACACATCAACCGCCTTGTTGCTATCCGTGCACAGGCTGACATTATGGGTAAGTTTTGACTTCCCCAGACTTCTCCAATTATCACATGCTGCTGCTGGTGGTTACCAAAACTCCTCAAGAACACAACTGACATGTGAAAGGCTCCGATCTCCTCGCCATTGCACGCACCGACGCCGAGGCCGCAACTCTACTCTCCACCAACATCGACCCCCGCGACCATGCCTTCATCCTCGGCTCTACAAACCCTACTCTCAAGCCCCTTAACGATCTCATGATCGCCGCTGAGGGTGCTGGCAAGGGTGGCGCTGAGCTGCAGCGCATTGAGGATGAGTGGCTTGCCAAGGCCAACCTTAGCCGCTTCGACGACGCTGTGACCGCTGCTATTGACGCAGGCTCTTCTTCTGACAAGGCCGGTCTCAAGCGAGACTATCTTGCTAAAGCAAAAGGAAAAAGTAACCTCGAGGCGAGGGCCATCGCTCGCCACGTCCTTGGCCACGATATCTTTTTCGACTGGGACGCCCCCCGTACACGCGAGGGTTACTTCCGTCTCAAGGGTGGATGTGACTGCGCTGTGAACCGAGCCATTGCTTATGCTCCCTATTGCGATGCTATTTGGATGGAGTCTAAGCTGCCCGACTATGCTCAGGCTAAGGAGTTTGCCGAAGGTGTCCACGCCGTCTGGCCCGAGAAGAAGTAAGTCTCTACCAACCTACCAAAGCTCCAGAATTTCACATTAACATTGGCATGATTAGGCTCGCCTATAACCTCTCTCCGTCATTCAACTGGAAAACTGCCATGCCTCGTGACGAGCAGGAAACCTACATCCGTCGCCTGGCCAAGCTTGGCTACTGCTGGCAGTTCATCACGCTTGCAGGCCTGCACACAACAGCCCTGATCAGCGATCAGTTTGCCAAGGCTTATAGCACCGTCGGTATGCGAGCTTACGGCGAGCTCGTTCAAGAGCCTGAAATGGAGCAAAAGGTCGATGTTGTCAAGCACCAGAAGTGGAGTGGCGCAACCTACGTCGATGAATTGCAAAAGATGGTTACAGGTGGCATCAGCTCCACGGCTGCTATGGGCGCCGGTGTGACTGAGGACCAGTTCAAATAAATTGCCGCCGGTGAAGAAGAGGTTGACAACAACTGAGCACATGAATGAATAAAGATCAGCATGGGTTAATGTCGGAGGTTGTTGTCGGGGCGCAAAAAAAAAGAAGAGCGGCAAGTTCTTTGTCTTTGGGGCATTTTGATATCACACTACTATTTTCCGTTTTTTAATCGCCATATTACTTTGCATACGGCAAGCATTTGCCTTGATATATACTACTAGTTATGAAGCAACAAATCATCATGAAAGGAACTTGAGATCGTGATCATGCTCTCCACTGCATTACAAGCAACTATATGTACATCATTACATATATGTGCTTGTGTTTGACTCATCTTTGATACATCCTTCGGTGCAGCATAGACATCCTGCGCCTGACCAACCACCCAGTCGTAACTCTGAGAAAGAAGAAAAAACCATTGAAGGGGAGGGACCTGGTTGGTACAAAATTGCAGCAGCATAATGTGTCAGGTACATAGCCCAAACATCAAAGTTAAAACAGTAAGACGCCCGTTCTCAAATTGGAATGGAAAAGTAGAAACCGAACAATGAGACGGATCCTCTTGGCTGTAGCCCAATGTCCATAGTGTTACATCACCAACATGTCCATTAGATTCGTCTCGCTTGGAACAGAAATGACTGCAAATCTGCTGGCACCCAAGCAGTAGATCACGTGCTATTTCATGAACTAAGTTGAATGTGTGGATTCATATAACCGTCTGGCAGGGTAAGAAGCAGTGCTAGTATGCTTGCAGCTAAACATGTCGTGCCCATTGGTGTCAGTTTGGAATGTCAGTGCTCTTTTCAAACCGACATTTCTCAATCAGCCTCGGCAAGTTGCATGATCAACTTGGCGGCCATGTCCAGGAAGGGAAAGGGACTGGTGACATCTTTTTCCTCGAGCAGTCGGCCATGGGCTGTCTCGTATCCAGAGCACTTGAAGTCGACCAAGTACACGCCATGTTCCATTTCGTAAATTTGTATGTCCATATGTAGCGCAACGAAAGGCTCTTTGGGGTGATGTTGACCTTCTGGTGTGCTCGGCGAGCTGGGAGTGCCCGGAACGCTGGCCGCCTTCTTCTTGATGGCTGGGAAGATGTCAGTTCTGATAATTTAAGTACAACCGATCTGGGAACCAACCTGAAGTATCCCAGCGCACATTGATATGCCAAGGATCTGCGGGAAGATTGTAACGTTTCTTAGGATCGATACTTGAACTTGAGCCCCGGCTATTATCGTGAGAATCCGCAAAGCTACCTTCACCAGAAGCTTCAGCTCGCTCCTCTGCAGTTCTTGTTTCATATTCTTCATCGGGGATGTATGTCGCGCCCAGTTTATGAAGTGCCTTGTGGATGCACAGAAGGGCTTCCCATGGCGAGTTACGCGATCGGATGCCGAACTGCCAACGAACCGGCTTATTCTTTTTAGGGGGGTTAATAGGAGTCATCCCTTGAGGCCTTGTGTTGGCTTCGTCTATACGCAATTGACTTCTCGAATGGGGCCGTAAACGGCGCGCTGTTTCTTCCTTTTCCGCATCTGTCCTGTTGCTGGGAGGTTCGTCGTTGATGAGGACTTTGGGTGGTGAGTTTTCGACGCTACCGGCCTTCTCCCGCTCCATATAGTCCTTGTGGTAAGCTGGTAAACTTGAAGGCAAGATGCCGACCTTGCTCACGTACGGGCGAGGGGTGGTGGTAGCTTGAGAAGTCGTTGAGCGGGCAGAAGACATGCTTAGCATGGGGCTTGATCCCTCAGGCTCTGCTAGAAGGGCTTCAGGATTATCTAAATCAGTTTCAATACGTCGAGAAAGTAGTGATAAAAATAGAGAGGAACTCACGGTTCACTTGCATCATCTTGTTTTCTCTTACGATCATGTAGGCGTCCTTGATTGCCGAAGGTTCGGCAGCCTGCAAGGCCTCCTCCACATCACTCTTACCATAACCCATAGTCTTACTGATCTTTTCAGTGACCTCATTGTGCAATCTCTCTTGAACCTTTTCTGAAGCATTCGGCGCGATGTCGTTCTTCTTAATAGCTTTGTTTGGATCAACACCAGTGTTGAAGAACTCTTCAACGGGAAGTTGAAGATAAGCCGGCAGATCGGTGGTGAACCAGGGATCGGCTCGGATATCCTCAATTGTAGCACGATGCACAGGGTTCACCACCAGCATCTTCTTAATGAGATTTGCAGCGCCAGTAGGCATCCATTGTGGTATGCTGTATGTGCCCTTTGCAATCTTGGCAAACAAACTGGGAATGTGTTCGTCGTCGAAGGGAAGTCGACCAACCAAAAGAACATAAAGAATAACACCGCAGCTCCACACATCGACTTCGGGACCAGCATATAATTTGCCGCCAATGACTTCAGGAGCAGCATAGTTGGGACTGCCACAGCTGGTCTTGAGAAAGTTACCGTCGGTCATAATATTGCTTAGGCCGAAATCGGCGATTTTGACGTTGAGGTTTTCGTCAAGGAGCAAGTTTTCGGGCTTTAAGTCACGGTGAACAATCTTGTGTCGATGACAATACTCGACGGCACAAAGCATTTGTTGAAAGAAACGGCGAGCTTCAGGCTCCTTCATCCGGCCATGTTGAACAATATAGTCGAAGAGCTCGCCTCCAGCATATTCGAGGACCATGATGATTTCATTAGGTGTCTTGATAACGGTGAATCTAGAAGATGGGTGTCAGCCACAACAACACCAATGTATTTAGTCAAGGTTTGGCGCGCAACGTACAGTTTGATGATATGAGGATGGCGTAAGAGTTGTAAGTATTCAATCTCACGCTCAACACGCCCAGCCATATCGCGGCTGATAAGCTTCTTTCTGGCGATGATTTTGAGGGCAACTTGCTGGCCGGTTCCATTGTGAATAGCAAGCTTGACCTTTCCAAAAGAGCCCTCCCCTAGAGTTCGAAGGACCTTGTAGGCGCCGATGCGCTGTTCCGTCTTGATCCTTTCCTTGAGCGGCGCATCGGCGGGGCGGGAGCCGGGTGCAGGAGCATCATTAGAAGCGTGCTGCTGTGACTGTTGTTGCTGCTGTTGAGGGCGACGAACGTGGGAGGAGGATAGGGAAATGGTAAGCTCTTCGTCCTCGAAACCTCGGGGAGCCATGGCGATGCGATGCCCTAACCCAAGGTCAAGGCGGGCCAGGTCGAAAAGTGATCGGTCGGCGGGGTTTTCGGAGCTGCAGAGCTTTTGGTTCGGCTGTCAGGAACTGGGTGCGACGGTCGTACAGGTATTGCAGGGATAGTGGTCTTGACGAAGCGAAGCGCGGGGTGGTTTGATGTAAAAGAGAAGAGCGGGTGGAAATGAAGCGGCGAAATGGAGGAGGTAGGTGACCGGCTAGGTACTAAGGTTATTCTAATCGCGTATCGTAATGTTGTGTTAGGTAGGTACTAGGTAGGTAGGTATGTAGGTATTCGTTAGTGGTGTCGAAGTTGCAGAGCTCGACTGACCTGGGGTAGTCGTCACTGTTGTGGAGGGGTCAGGTCATTGGAACCACATCAGACATGGGCTAATGACTCTTTTATCATCGCTTCATAATGATAGGTAATAATGAATGGTGATTTGGTACGGATACTAGCTAGCATTGTGCACGTTGAATATGTTAATAGTTGGCATGGGAACCTGTAGCAGAATAGATCTTGACTGATCTGAAGTTTATTATATATTCCTGATGGCCGTTCGCTTTACCTATGCATTATCAGAGCACCTAGTCTAAGGTATGGTATCTTTCTCCCCATTTTGTTACTGACCTACAGGGGCCTCAGGGAGCAAGAAAACACCGGACCTTAATATAGGGTGTGAAAATAAACTCAGCAAAGAGCCCCCTAAGCTTAGGATAGATTTACCTAAATATTTTTATTGCTTAGGGTCAAGGGTCTGTGTTTTCTTTCCTCCCCTAGAGGGGGTCAGAAGAATTAGCTTGTCCTGGCTTGCCTGGTTAATCCTTCTATCCTACGGGTTGCCAGTGTTAGAAATGTTAGTACTACTGTAAGTTCTGGATTATTTACATTAATGTCTTTAATAATAGTCTAGGTTATATTTAATACACACGCACATATATCTATTTTAAAATAAGAAACATGAAGCCGTAAATAGAAGTTGCTAAAGGCCCAGTTTTGCGTATTTCCAACCCCGCCGGCCTGGACCAACGCCAACTAACACTTTACAGTTGAAATTCCCAACAACTCAATTCTCGAAACTCTGCCGACAGACTTACGAGTTGTCGAATCGGAACCTGTTTGTATTACCAAAAACATCTGATATCAAGCCACAATATCATGCCTCTTTATTGACCCTTTAGTTACCAGCCAAGAGTCCTCCTTGAAAACCTGCTATGCATTGGTCCGTGTCTGTATTTGCAAGCGTGGTTCTGGTCTCAGAGTACTCCTTAGTTGTATCAACAAATACCAATGCCACACAGTATTGTTACACTCATCTCTACCTACAGCCATGATATATATATCGTTTTCTTCCATTTTTCATAGCCTTGATCATAATTGACTCCCTGAGTCCATTTTTCTTTGCTCAACAAGGCTATGAGCATTCTCCTTTCCACTAACTTGATGAGTTTTGTTTGGCTTCTTCTTGCTTTAGTCTCTCCACCAACTTTGTTTGTAAGAATGGGCTGAGTCCCAGGCTTGAAAAATTGTTAGCGACTTGACGTGACTGTGTTCGTGTCATCTAGACTTACATTCCCTCGTTCGTTAGAATACGGTACGTTCCACTTGGCTGGACTTTGCCGATGATGGTACCATTACCGTCCACCTCAACACTTCCCAGGATATCCTCAGGCCATGCAATGCGTCCAAAGTCGGGGGAATTCCTTCGGTCACTGAGGTGCACATATCCTCCCCTTCCACCACCACCGGCTCCTCCCTGAGCACTGGCGCCTCCTGCACCATCGCCTCCGGCTCCCCCTCCGGCTCCCTGCTTGCGAGAGCCACCTCTATTAGGTCGTTTTTGTGAGAAAAAAGCACCGCCTGAGCCGAGATTGAAGCCTCCCGGACTGGCAAATGCGCGTGCTTGATTGACAAGATCCTCATCTTGGTGACCGTACTCAGTTATCACCTCATTGAGAATCTTGACAAACTCCTTATTCTCAGTGAAGGACTGAGGGGTGGGAGGGAGCTCGCTAGTAGTCCCAATTGCTAAGCGCTCATCCGGCGGTTCTTTCTCGAGATAGCTCAAGTAGTTTGTAAAAGGGGATTTTGGATTCTTTACAACTTTCTACAACATGGTCAGCGTGTTGTTGAAGTGATACTGGCTTGGGTGTTGAATACAAACAATTTTAGTGTTGCTAGAGAGACTGGATATGGCCCTGACAGGTACAGCCATGTGCCGAGCAACATTTCGAAAATTTGATCCTATCATTTTGCTCCTATTTGGATTTCAAATCGTTTCTACTGCTGTGTCCGGTTCAACGAAGCTCTCATTGTGTTGACTCGACCTTGATCATGAATGAGGTCATTCGCAATACCCTACTCCGTAGATACCTAGTAGTCAGTACAACGCGATATATGTCTATGGAGGGTATATGCACCAACCGGGTCAATTTAACGCGTCAACGCGGTCGGCGCGAACCCCTTCAAGACGACATGCGCAACAAGGCACGAGGTAGGCAAACGAACCAGAACACCATACAAGAAACTCAATTAGCAAGCAACGTTGGTTTCATATACAAGAAGTTAGATTCTTCTTCTTTTCCCTTTTCTTTCTTTCTCTGCCATGCCAAGCTAGCGGTACAGATCATGGATAAAACACCAGCTCCTATATTCCGAAAACAACGAGGGGCGGTCCCTCCGTCGTCTGCGATACCATCTTCGTCTCCGGCCTTCGGTACCCCCATCCATCCACTGAAGCCATTTGCTGTCAATGCTCCCAAGGCTGCAATATTACCGATCATACTCCCTCCTCCGACACTTCGACCGCTCGCTTTCCGTACGTTCACGAAAAAACATTCTTTGACCCTAACATCCTCTGCCCTTCAAGGGCTAGCTTCCTTCATTGGAAGGCATTGTGGTTCAGGATGGCGTGAAGAAGGCTTGGCCGAACGGGTTCTTGAAGAGGTTGCAAGAAGCTGGAAAAACCGCAATGGAGGCGTCATTGTTGAGGGCTCGAGTAAAGAGCTCCAGGAAATTCTCAAGACCCTGGAGGGTAACATGAGCGGTGGCAGAATCAGTGGCCCAGCGAGAGGACTACCACGTGGGGATAGTATGCTTGATCTCAAAGATAACGAGAGCTTGAACACACGGTTGGGACTACGGCCGGCAGATATGAGGAGGGAAGATAGCAACACAAGCTTCGGCATGTCGGGACTTGGTGTAGATGAGGAGCAAGAAGAAAGCGAGACGAGCGATCCTCGAGCATGGCTTAAGATCATAGACGCATATGACCAACCCAGATTCATATACAACGTTGGTAAAAAGCACTTTGAAAAGTCAGTATAGTCTATTCCGTGAATCAACTAAATTTGCCACTAATATTTCCTAGGGATACTTCCACGCCTTCCTTACTACCACCGGCATCACACAAAACGACTGTTTTCCGAAATCGCTACAACGTAATCCATCAGCGTCTTCTCCGTAACGAAACCTTCCAGTCCTCCGCAGTCTCCTCCTCTCGAAAACAAAGCCTGAGCCGTTCCCTTTCCAACCAACATTCACTTAAACTCACGCCAATCGCTAACCTCCTTGGTCGCCATGGCAGCAGCCATATGCTACTAGGGCTCCTGGTTGTCCTCCCTACCGGCGATCTTGCTATCAGCGACCTGACTGGTACTATTGTCTTGGACTTATCCCAGGCGGTAGCTATCCCGGATGATTCAGCATGGTTTTGTCCTGGCATGATAGTGCTGGTTGACGGTGTCTATGAAGAAGAAGACGAATCTATAGGCAAGGGCCTGAGCGGCAGTAGCGGCGTTGGAGGTACACTAGGCGGCCGTTTCCAAGGCTTCTTTATAGGTCAGCCTCCATGTGAACGTCGTCAAGCGACCCTGGGCATTAGCGGATCCGATGGCGGCCAGGAGCAGACCATAGGAGGGGGCTTTGGCTGGATCGATTTTCTGGGTGTAGGCAGCGAGCGTGCCGTGGGTACCAAGATGCGCAGGCTGGAAAGGCGCCTTCTACGCAGCAGAGCAGAGGAGGATACTGCACCATCACGTGGGCGCGTCGTTGTTATTGGCGAGCTGAACCTCGATCAACCACGAACTCTCCAAGCATTACGCAAGATCCTCTCAGGATATGCCTCAGAGCCTGAAGGTTCAACGCCTCTCACATTCGTGCTGATGGGTAACTTCACTCAGTATGCTGTTTTGGCACGGGGAGGTAGTGGCGGAAGTATCGAATATAAAGAATACTTTGATGCCCTGGCTTCAATCCTGGGAGACTTTCCAGCCCTTCTCCAGTCATCGACCTTCGTATTTGTTCCCGGAGACAATGACGCCTGGGTTTCGTCCTTTACAGCTGGCGCCTCTGTTCCTTTGCCTCGAAAACAAGTCCCAGACATGTTCACGTCGAGAATACGTCGAGCCTTTGCGGCAGCCAATGCGGAAGCGGGAGGGAAGTCAAATGGTACTGCTGTATGGACCTCGAACCCAAGTCGAATCAGTTTATTCGGCCCCAACCACGAACTTGTCGTCTTCAGAGATGATGTATCTGCTCGTTTGCGTCGAGCCTCTGTCCGTTTAAAACCCAAGGCCAAGGATGCCAGTGGAGAACAGGTACCAGGTTCAAGTGCTGCCCCTCCCGAAGATGTTCAGCCGATGGATATTGATGCTGCTCATCATGATGATCCTACAGCTACCGCTACCGCCTCGCCCGCTACACCTCTAGTTCCCCACGATGTTCATGCCGCTCAGAAACTTGTCAAGACTATTCTTGATCAAGGCTACCTCGCACCATTCCGTCAGGCTATTCGCCCTGTTCACTGGGACTACTCCTCGGCATTGCATCTGTACCCACTACCCACAGCCATGGTTTTGCTCGACACGACAGCCCCGCCGTTTTGCGTCACATACGAGGGGTGTCATGTAATGAACCCAGGCAGTGTGCTCGTGCCAGGACGCAAGGGAATCGCTCGATGGGTCGAGTATGATGTTGGTCGCTTGGGCAGGTTAAGGGAATGTACAGTTTAGATTAGACCTCCAGATCTAGATATTATTTAGTTACTGCTATCTACGACTCATGGCTTTAGGGGATTAAGGGGCATACAAGGTAATGATGCGTGTGATGGGCAACCCATACGAACATAGGTAGCTTCCGATAATCACGAAGAGCAGTAATATTAAACCTCATATCATAAAATGATAGCTTCTATTTACCTACGCAAGAGAAAGAATACACAGGGCACAGAAAACGCACCGACTCACCACGCGATGAACATGGAAGTCTGGTATCATGAATTACTAAGTATACAAAAGAGCATTTACTTCCTCCTCTACTGCAGCAGCAGAGCTTCCTCGTGCAAAACTCCATACAGGGCTTCAATCTCGGCCCTCACCTTGTTTAATTCAGCTGCCACTTGTAGCGTAACGAGTGTGTATGCGTACAGCAAAGCATAATCACTCTCTTGGACAACCAAAGGGGACTCGTCGCCCAAAAGATCCGTACTCATGTGTTCCTTGCGGAATTGGTAGATTTTCCCTAAGAGTCGGTCCTTGTTGTTCTCAACCGTAGGGATGGCATCAGTCAAGGGGTATTCTAGCATAAGGCACGAAGCGATAACTTGAAAGACGTGACATATGCGCTGGCAAAGGAGAGCTCTCTCAGTGCTTGTGTACTCTAACAAGGCCCGCTCGCCTTCTGTCAATTGATTTCGCTTTGATGTGATGAGACGCATCGCATAGAAACCATTAAGCATGTTTTTGGTGGACCGCATAATGCGCCCATAGGCTGCGTCTGGGAATGGACCGCGAAGCTCAAATTCAGACTTTGCAGCCGTTCGCAGGCTCGCAAGTTTGAAGGCTGTCACAGAGTTAGCGTGGAAAAGAAAGGGGTGGTAGTGAGCGCCTACCATATCGTTGAAGAGCCGCCTGTTCGCCCTCGCGCATGTAGTCAAGCGTGTTATTATGTGTGCTGTCCTTAGTGAGCGACACAGTAAGAGGGCCACGCTTCCATATGAGACCCATCTGGAGATACAAGACAGAAAGTCCTTCGCGGAACTTCTTCCGGCCAGAAATCGGCCAGAGGACTCGACAAACAACAATACCCCAAAGGATGCCTAGAGTGACCGCCACAACTCGATGCCAGGCAATGTCCAGAATTAGGGGGTTGGACCCGCCCTCGTCATCGTCGTCGTCGTCGACATCTTGCGAGATACTATAGGCATAAAGGGTGCTCACGTTGTATGCTAACAGAGCAATTCTACCCAGTGGAGCCTTTTTGATGACCAGAATCACCCAGAAGTTGAACAAAGCTACAAGGCCACCCAGAAACACCAGTGCAATGCCATTGCCTTGACTGACAGTCCAGCACACCACGGCAAAGGCTGCACCAATGAGGGTACCCTTGAATCTGGCAGTTCCTGTCGTATTCGCTGAGCCAGTTGTCATGGCTGCCACGATCATGAAGGAAAGGAGACCCCATTCACCTCTCCATGTCTGGTAAATAGGTCTTGTGCTTGGTATGAAAGCAAGCATGGCCCAGAGAAGAGCACCAATGCCAACTTTGATACCAAAAAGGATGTCTTCCCGTACGATGAATCGGGAAATCTTGAGCATTTTCTGAGCAACTTTTCTTTTGACTCTGCTAGATTGTGGGGCAGCGTCCCAGTTGAAGGTGTCTCGTCGTGCGACCATTGTATCTGGAATACCTTTGGGCATTTGAGATTTCCGCAATCTCGGTACTGGTGGCTTCTGTATCAAGCTCTCGCGTTCCGGGTCTTCAATCCGGTCTTTGTCTGAAGGCCCAGCCCGGCTGAAGTACCTCCAAAATTTGAGCCAACTCCATGAACGCGGCGCCGTCTCAGCCGTGTACCTGATGTCCTCTAGTACATCCAAATATGCATCAGTCTCTTCAGCTACAGCCTGTAAACTGAAGGAGAAATGCCCACATGCTGCAGCAACTTCTTCTATATCCGCTTGAATCTTCTCAGATCTAGCACGTCCGATCTGAATGGTAAGGTAAAGCTCTTGTAATGACTCTGATCTTGCATTATTGTAAAGATTTAGAGCATCTCGAAGGCTCTCCCTCAACTGTTCGTTCACCGCGGTATCTTTGTTCGGGTCCTGTCCAAATGCAGGCTCACGCAGGATTTCTGATAGCGTATGAGCCAGCGACTTGATTGACGGGCCGAGCATATTGATGAAGAGGGCAAAGATGTCAGAAGGCTCTTGGAAAGCAGGGGCTGTGTCTAGGGCGGTTTCCGATTTGTTTCTCGCCGCGAGCCGTTCTTCCTCACTCTCTCCAGATTCATCAATGTCAGATAATGTTTGACCTCCACCATCACTATATGCAGAAATGGCTCGGTTCAAGATGGATGTCATCCCTGTGGGCTTTGGTGAAGGGAAGGTATCTTCCAGGTTGGGAACCTCTCTGAGTAAAGTGAATTGGTTTTCGAGTGCGCTTCGCAGTCCTCCTATAGCTTGGGAGAGTGCCTCAACCGATCTTGAAAGATGTTTGTCAAGCGGATAAAAGGTTTCTCGGCCCAGGAAGAAGTACTCAAATTTGGCTTCTCGGAGCGTCGAGTTCATCGTTGCGTATGCGCTGTTGTACCGGGCAGAGACTCGGCCATACTCGCTTGTCCAGAATTCATCTTCCGTTCCGCTGAGAAATCCTTTTGTGATGGACGATAATTTGTCGCCTAGAGAGCTGGTGGCGGTCATGATGGACCTACGAAGCACACGCCTTGCCGAGATTCTCCAGACTAGTACATTGACTGTTAAAGTGCAGGTGATGCCGACAAGAAGCAATTTCAAGACCTGGACGATCTTGTCGTCGTCAAAGTATCCTCCCTGTACGCCCTCCTCTTTGGTGATTACGGAGATGATTGCGATCGATGCCAAGGTTGAGCCGACGTTAACAAGGGGGCTGTTGAGTCTTTGCTTTACCCAGCCCACAAAGCCCAGTCCTCCTCCGATGCAGATAATGAGGATCAACACATGAGCAGCGGCAGTCAAGCCGAGTTGGGATCTCATGGCAATTGCAATTCCCATCGACAGCATCGAGATGACCTCCGCGTAGAACACAGCAACGACTGCTATAACAGTTGCCTCAAGCATAGAGCCAACGGTTCGTGCTGGGTGGAAGTAAACGGTAATGGTAGCAGAGACATGCTTTCCATCTCTGTTGCCAAGAAAGGCTGTCAAGGGCGGGAAAAAGGTACCCATACTACCAAGTACGTAGGCAAGTGTACACTTGAGAACTCCATGGCCTTCTTCGGTGTGTAGCCACAGCCATATCAAGATGAATGCAGTCTTGACGTTATGTGCGACAATGTGGACACGGTCACCAAAGGATTCAGCGGCCTCGAAGGATTGGTATTTCGGCTTCTTGTTGATCTCGTCCGCAACTACTGCGTTGGTAGATGTGCTTAACGAGAATTCTGACCTCGATCGTTCGCCAGTCCTGGGAATGATAAAGGTTCCGTTTTTCAATTTCTGCCCGACGCATCAGATATCTGCCCATTCTCGTTGTCATGCATGCAGGAAATTATAGAGCGAGTGATTTCGTACCGTTCGCTGGGAAGGTCGCTGTTTAGGCGGCCATGCCAGGGTGGATGAACCTGTGGCGGAGCTCATGGTTGGTTGTTTTGATGGTACTCGTGTCTAGAGTAGTGAGACGATTGTGAGGCACGCTTCATTCTCCTAGTCTTAGAGCTCCATAAGAACAGTGGCCGGTGATCTCCAAAGGTCAGTCTTTTGAGAGGAATAGGCTGTCACGGTCGCGACTTTTAATGTTTTCCCTGCGGGATGTATAAAGTAGAGAGGTCAGGGACAGGTGTCGTAGGTGTAAAATCGAATATAATGGAAAGCAATGCAGCTTACGGAACGGAGTATTATAGTCTTGAAAATAAGGATGACGCTGAGCATGCATGCACCCCGGGCAGCTAGTGTGGGGCTTCGATCAGCTATAGAGACGTCCTTCCTCGTATTGGCTGTACCCCAAGCTAAGGTATGTACCTACAAACCTAACTTCCCGGCGGGAATAGTTTAATTAACTACTAAGGTACTATACCAACAGCTTCAGAGAGAAATGAATCGTACATGTTCTCAAACTCTTTGTTCAACCACACTAACAAGGTTTTTATAGTTATATATGACGACAATTTAGGATGACTTAGAGGTACGCTCTCGTGATTTCTCTCCCATGCCAGGCTTTCACATGAACAATAACGTGCGAAGATTGTCTCTTTTATCATTCAAAGGAATAGTCTAGATTTTTCCGTGACTTGCTCAACTAAGGTACCTTAGGGAACTGGGAAACACTCTTAGAGAGATCTCTTAGTCTAAAGCCTAGTGGGGCTATATGCACACTTGCCGGCTGCGCCCGTTGCTTAAACGTTGGCTGCTGGCGGGACAAGCATGAGATCTTGAGGGAGACAACTTAGGGCCAAGCAAGTCCTCACCCAAGCTTGTGGCTAGGCACTATAACTTAGGTAGTCGCAAGATCATCAGGAACGGGAAAATAGTTTCAGAGGCATGACACGCCTATGGCTGTGGCAGAAACTAAGTAGACAAATCCGTAACACCACTGTCACTTGTGTGTTTTTTTGTTTCCTCGTGTGACTCGAAACTCGACCCTTTCACAATGGCCATAGAGTTGGCCCCAATCATTGATCCAATGGAATAAGCACGATCCGCATCCGCTCCTCGCACCGAAAACGTTCAACTCGACTAGTTGCACCGTCTCGTCTGTCTCGTCGTAAAACACATCGAACGACAGCCCTTGGTTTAGAAGCAGCTGATCCTGCTCGTCATCCGGATCTAGATCATGCAGTATTGATTTGTGAATCGTTTGGATTCCCTCCCAGATTTGATCCACTACTCTTGTCTGATTTTCGTGCTCTTCACAGTCAAAGAACCATGGCTTGTGCCAGCAGTATTGACTTACTGCGGAGATGGCTCCGGTCTCAGGTGCACAGTAGACTCGGTATTCCCTTTCGCTCCCCATACGTTTATTGAATGGAAGAAAAGTCAAGTCGACAGTCGGACTCCCCCCTTCAAGACTCTTTGATATTTCATTACGCGCTCGCTGTGACGTGATCAAGCGAAGAATTATATCCGTTGGGGAGTGGAGAGACAGCCTACCCGGTACGGCTTGGCGACCATCTTTAGGTGAACAACGATCCAAACGCATAAAGAGACCTTCGGTGGGGAAGTCGAGAGACGATAGATGCGGAATGATTTCTTCCTGGATGTCTTCTTGATACGCTCGGTTGTGTTCACCAGTGATGATCGAGGTACGCGATGCTGCTACAAGAAGCCTGGCCTCTCCTCGTGTAAGTTTGACAACTTGTGCAGCTTTAGCATCGAGGTTTCGTGTTTTTAGAATCAGGGGTAGCCATCGCTTGAACGAATAAGGTGCTTCTGACGGCCGCGAAAGATGATTCGTGCTCTCATGTGCTAGAATTTCTTCGACGGTATGAAAGCAGGTGTTGAACTGGGTAGGCGGTACATTCTGACAGTTTGATTCGACGTCTTCGTAGTTGGTTTGTGTGAGATGCATGTTTCCCGTTGTATTTCCACCCATAGTCGATTGATCGCAAAGAGAGTGATCCTGCACCGAAGAGTTTTTTGATCTCCTTCTCTTTTTAATTTTGATTTGAATTAAAATAAGGTAGGTTCACTTGCAAGGTGAATTATTGACTCTGGTGTTATCCACCATAAAACGACGGGACGCCACTTCGACAAGCCTACAGAACAAACCTACCTACCTGTAGCCTAGAGGAGGAAAGAATACTTGGGACCTTGATACTAAATGATAAAAAGACTTAGGTAATTCAGGATAAAATTAGGGTGATTTTACTAGATTCAGGATATCTTTTACTAAGTTTATTTTTAATACCTTATATCCAGGTATAAATTCTCTTGCCCCCTAAGGCTAGCGTTATAGCAGACTTTACCATATCTCTAAAACTAAGGGTCAGGTTTCCAACGTGCATTTAAGAAGGCTTGACTATTAATATTATTATACTTGATTTCTTCTTTTGAAGCCCACCATAAAGAACATGGACCTTCCTGAGCTTGACTTACATGGAGCACCGATCCGCACTCCGGATTGTTGTCTAAGCCTTTCCCACAAATTATTCCAGAACCTAGTCAACGCAATCCCCAACACCACGCCTTCGTTGGACCATGCCAAAAGTCCGGAATCCCCTCTCCAAGGCAAGGTGTTCTTGGTATATGACTGACTAATAGATTCTAGGAGAAACGCCAACTGTGCTTTCGATCGGAAGCGGATCTGGGCTACTGGAAGCTCTCTTGCTTGCATATTTAAACACACAACGCCAATGCAGTGGCTTTGATCATGGTATAGTTAATATTGAAGGAGTTGAAGTTCAGCAACCTGGTATGAGAGACCATGTCAACAGCTATCTTCCAGAACAAGCCATACACACTGTTCGTGGTAGTTGGGATGTCACTTCGAGGCTGCAGGATTCCGATGTGACAGCTCTGATGTTCATCTATCCACGCCAACCTGCTCTGATCTCGCAATATATAAAAGCTATCGCTGAGCAGGATCTAAAAGTCGAAGTCATTGTGTGGCTTGGGCCTATGGCTGACTGGGGGGTATTTGAGCATTGTTTCAACACCGGACATGAAAGCTGCCAATTTGTGGTTGTTGGGACGAAACATGGTCGCGAAGTTGGACTTGATGAATATGAATCTATGGCAGTGGCGAGGAGAACAGACTGAAGTTCTGTGAAAGATGTGAAAGACGCTTATAAAGCCGGGTGATGAAAGATACCTTACCGTACCTAGGTAGCAGAGGGTTTTGGCAAAATCTGAGGATGATAGCAAGTACTCGTCACCGTAGACGGACGCAAGAGAGTGGAAGAGGCCATATGATAAACTTTAGAGATCTTTGAGTATTCTTTATCGATATATTGGAAATATCCCATATCTCGATATGAAGACGTACAATGGCTTCGTTAATTTCCTGCCTCAGTACCCAAGTTCGTATTGTTAAGCGGATTGTTGCCCAAACGGTGCCATGGCATCTGATGCCAATGAAGCATTAGAGAGGTACCTTATGCTTGTTCAAATGTGAGTGGTATTTCTACCTATATATTGGGCTGCAATATACTGTGGTTAATAACCAACTACAGGTACATGCATTCAAGACCTTTGGTAGGTGTAGTCGCTGGAACGGGTAGGTAACCTAAGAGACTCTTAGCCCCGAATTATCTCTGTCCCCACCTCAATAAGAGCGTCATCTCTGAGTCAAAGCACTCATTACCACTGCCAACTACACTGCTCTCATTTTTATCATCAATGAGAGAAAAGACCAAGGAGGGATACTCCAGTAACTCCATATAATTGCATACTCGCGAGAACGCTCGACCTCCATATCAACCTTCCTCTACTGTCGTTTGACGTGCCTCAGGCTCAGTTCTATGCTACGCCGTCTGGTCTCGATCATGAATTCATCACATCCGAAACGATTCATACCACTGAAGAAGGGCGAGCATAGCTTTCCTGCCGACACCCCCAGGCTTCGAGGAGTGGTCTTTGACATGGATGGCACCCTTTGGTAAGATCTGCACTTACAGTCTCATTCTGCTCCTATTTTATGGCTCGGAAGTTTCCCGCCCGTGACCTCGACTCACATATCTTGTACAAACGAATACTTGATGATATTCTTTGTTCCGCTATCCGATGTCGTTAAACAAATAGAAAATGGTTCATCTTTGCACTTATACTATCCTCAACATACCAAGAGGAGTTGGCACAACGAATGCATCGCTAACCCAGTAAATAGCGAGCCTCAAACATACATGTTCAAGGAAATGAGAGATGTTTTAGGAATTACAAAAACAACAGACATACTCGAGCACATCGATACTCTCCCGAAATTAGAACAAGGAACTGCGCTCGAGTCTATACGCAATATTGAGCGTGAAGCCATGAAGGCCCAGACCCCTCAACCAGGTCTGATGACTCTGATGGCGTACCTCGACGCCAATGCCATCCCCAAGGCGATATGCACCCGCAACTTTGATGTCCCTGTCCAGAACCTCATGGAGAAGTTTCTTGAAGGCTCTCGTTTTCATCCCATCGTGACGCGAGACTTCCGCCCACCCAAGCCTGATCCTGCTGGTATCCTGCACATCGCTAAGAACTGGGGCTTACACGGCGAATCTGGCGAGGCTGACGCCAGTGGTCTTATCATGGTGGGGGACTCTATCGACGACATGACTGCAGGTAGAAAGGCTGGCGCGGCTACCGTATTGCTCGTGAATGATGTAAATCGAGAATTGGCTGAACATGCCCATACTGATCTGGTCATTACTGCGCTGGATGAGCTAGTTGATATCCTTGAACAAGGCTTCGTGGGAAGAGACGCCGGCCCGGAATAGCAAGAAGAACGCGAGCCCTTGTCAGTTCACAAATGTTAACCACAATTTGTCACACCCCTTAACGCCAGGGTTTGATCTCACGGTGCCAAATCAACCGCGAATTGATTTAATTTAGGTTTCCTACATGAGCTCGATTTCTGTACATGACTCTCCTCGACAATAGACACAGCAGATAGACTCGGGAATTGAGATCAACAGATCCTCACCTCAAATCTAAACCAGGTCTTTGGGTTTTGAAGAAGGTATATGAAGTGATTTAAGTGTAGTGATCTAGCCAGAGACCACCGCAGGTTCAAAACAGTGCGCCGAGATATGCTAAATGATCTTCAGGGTGAGGCCGCTGTCCCAATATTTTCGGCAAGGTTGTTCCGGACGATGCAGCCTCAGGGAAACAATTCGGGAAATGTGGCCTTAAGATACATTGTATCCAGGATTAGGTGGCAATCCAAACGTTGCCTGTCTCCGGTTCTCCCTTCGTAGCTCATCGGGAGTCTCCTTTCGAGGTGGGGGAGGGGGAAGAGGTCCGCCTGGCGGTGCTGGTCGAACGGGTAAGCTGAAGGTAGCAGCGTTCGCGCTCACAGGACCAGCACTGTCAGGATAGCCTGAAACCTTGGGAATAGAATTTGTGGTGACAACCCTGGGCCCAAGTCCGGGGTGCGCCGAAGCTGGTGTGCGTGAAGAAGGGTATCCGTTGCGAGGCGGTGATCGGCTCTGGCCAGAGCCGTACTGATCGCGAGGGGAGATAATACCAGCGCCACCGATTGGGATCTCGCCAGAAGTGGGAGTGTGAGACCGTTCTTCGGGTTGGGCAGATGCCTGTGTCTGCTGTGACTGGGTGGGTGAGTCACTTGAGCGCAGAAGATCCTGGGTTGCAGGCGAGAGCTGAGGCGCCAGGTGGGATTTTCTATTGTCACGCTCCATCATACCGACAGCCCACTCTCTAAGATCAACTGGTGTACGCTTGGCGGCTTGTACAAAGTGGTCACGGTCCTGACAACATTAGCACATGTCAAAACAAACAATAGTGGGAATCTGTCTTACGAAAAGCTCCTGGGGAGTTGGTCGACGTTCAGGCTCCTTGTAAAGACACTTCTGAATCATATCATCCAGAATGCTAGGGAAAGCATCACTCTTTGGAAGCTTGGGAGCCGGTTCGTGAACAATCTGTTGAAGCAAATCCAGAATACCCGCGGGAGCGCAATCGCCATCTGAGAGTTGCTCACTAGCAGCAAAAGGAAATTTGCCAATAGCAAGTTCCATGATGCTCAGACCAAAACTCCAGACGTCTGACTTGACCGTGTACTTTTCACCCTGAATTCTTTCGGGTGCCATGTAAGTGGAAGTACCGACAAAGGTGTCAGCGATAGAATTGACAAGCTCGCCAGAAACACCAAAATCGCAAAGCTTGATCGAACCCCTCGAGTTGACGAGGATATTGGATGGCTTAATATCACGATGCATGATGTGGTGCTTTGTGTACAGGTATGTCAGACCACCAAGAGTCGCTTCTGCAATTTTACCCAGAACATCGACTCGAACGGGGCCAAAAACTCTCGAGACTCGATCAAGGGAACTGGTCTAGTGTCAGCTATCATATCGCCATGGATGTACCATATCGAACTGACCCAACATCCATATATTCCATACACATTATAACATCGTTATTTGGAGTTAAGAAAGCACCGTAGAAGGTCACGATGTAGTCAGAGTGGCAGCCGTGCATAATCTGGAGTTCTCGGACAATTCGCTTCCGTATTTCTCGCTTGGCCTCCACATGAATAACCTGCCGAATATGTTAATAGAAAACCCCTTAATTCCGTGACACATAATACAGACCTTGCGAGCCATGACAGTACCTGTTGTTAGGTGCTTCACTTTGCTGACCGTACCGCCGTTACCAGATCCCAACTCCTTGAGAATTTCGAGATCCTCGGGTCTTAGGTCCAACTTGTATTCGATACCGATCTCCAACTGTTCATCCTTGCCTGCATCTTGGCTTCCGCTGTATTCATGATGGTTGGTTTCGGCGGTTGGTGGGGGTCGAGGGGCAGCCGCTTTGAGTGCAAGTCCTTTGACGTTCTTGCGCTTCATAGAGCGTGGAGCAAATGGGTCGGCCATTCTGGAGAGTAGAGCGCGAAATTCAGCTCGGTTGATGAAAGAGGCTCCGAAAACTGAAGGCTCGCTGAGGGCTGCAAAAGCCGAAGATTTGATCGGACTGGTCTTATCGTGTAGTGACTGACAACGGGTGGACGGCTTCCTATGCTTAGAACAGAGAGTCACTGCACCAGGCAACAAAGAATATCGATCCAGCTGAGCAGTCGTAGTAGTTGCTCGTGGTATCCAAGCTTGGATAGACGCAGTTGAGGCGAAGCGTTTTGTCCTTGCCTGCCGTAGAGATGACGCGAGCGCTAGCAGACGTTGATTTCGGACCGTAGCGAAAGGCCCTGATTCTATCGCCAAGAATCAAGGACGTCAATGGCGATGATAAAAAAGGACAACACAGAGAAACCTTTCGACCAGAGTTGATCGTGGTTTATCAGGGGCGTCTATGCAAAGCGTCGCTGAAGATTGCGAATGGGGGATTTGTCCCGGTCTCTTTCACAGCTTCTGGCTGGTTAGGCGCGGACAGTGGAGGGCGGGGTCTAGCCAGCGACAACGTGACGGGAGTGGCTGGAGTTGCGCTCTGAGGGAGTTGGAGGCGCAACAAACCACAAAAGACAGGCAGAGCTGGGCGGTAAGACGAGATGGGGGAAAGAGGGGAACGGGAGAATTTGGCGAGGGGATGTGATCACGACTTTTTTAACCATGAAGAGTGTAAGGAGTTACAGCAACGGCCTGTCGGATTTGAAATTATGTACCTGAAATCTAGTGGGCCGTTCGTTCGCCGTAAAGGGACACCATGGAGTACAGACATTGTCCATTAATACGGAGTAATTATTGTACGTCTCCCTACGAGGCGAGGCCTGAGCCTGAGCCTGAGTTCAACGTCCAGGAGGCGCCATGCCCTGTCTGTCTGGATACCTTATGTAGGAACCTAGTCTAGGCTGGGATGGCTACTGGCCAAAAACTCGGAACTTGAGACACTTCACGCCTCGAGCTCCGTACAGTCATCGATTCATAACCATGATAAGATGGTGGTCGTCCGTTGTCTGTGATAAGTCTTTAGCCCAGACTAATACAGCACAAATCCCTACTCGGCTCAGGTGCTCTAAACCTATAAAGCATCTCTTAGATAATATAGATCAGTCACAATATTGCTCACTATGGATACCATATAAGTGCACAAAGCTCTAACGTTGTATGTAGACTGAAGGTATCATATCCGACACCGATTATAGGCGAACCTCCAATATCTCACAAGAATTTGCAATGGTCTGATCATAAGAAGGAGAACGTGTCCAACTCATGGCGACATTTGTAGAAGGATAAAAAAGTGATTAAAACAGGAATAGGATACAAAAAAAGTAATCGTGGCATGAGAACAGACAATGCATCAGACACCGGGCGATTCAAACATGTTTAAACAACACTTGGACCACTAACCAGCACAGTACAATTAGGGGTAAAGTTCGAATGGCATACATACGAACATACCTGCATGCCTAGCAAACCCCCCAAAAATAATAATGGGAAAAAGTAATAAGACAGTGCTGTTGATGGCCAAACATTCTGTGATCAATCGAGCTGTATCCGAGTTCCTTAACTGAGGAACGGAGAAGGTAAGAGTGGAGTTGGTGGTTGTTGTTCAATTACCGGCTTGTCGGAAGCGGATTATCATGCCACCGCTTTTGTGTCCTTGCCAGGCGCGACAAGGCTGCACGTGTAGCTCTGCAGCGCATCGCCAAAAAATCCTAAATACCTACCTAAAGCTTTCCAACAAAAGCACACATAGTAATTCCCTTTTCTTGTCGTCTTTTTTTTTTTCTCTATAACGAAAAGCCCCGAGACTCCAAACGCTCATTCTTTCGGAATTTTCTCGAATCGCCGACAAACTTAAGCAGACAAAGAAAGCTTTGTTGCCTGCTTGGCAGCATCGCAAGTCGCCAAGATGAGCAACAGTATGCGCGACTTGATATCCGGCGAGGCCGAACTTGATGACGAGGAAGAGGACGAGTCTTTTGATGAAGGTGGTGAGGAGCGCAGACGAAAGGCTGCCGTGGAAGACTCTAGTGAGGAGGAGGAAGATGACGACGATGAGGAAGAGGCTCGCAAGGTTCGTATTATCATAAACTATGCGCAACGACACGCTCCCTAACTCCTTCCACTCAGGTCCGCGAAGGCTTCATTGTTGATGAGGATGAAGACGAGGAAGAAGGCGGCGAATCAGATGGCGATGTGCGCCCCGTTCACAAACGAAAGCGAAAACATCGCGACCGTGAAGAGGAGGCGCAGCTTGATGAAGAAGATCTGGATCTCATCGGCGAACAATTCGGCGAGCGTCCCAAGCCCCAAACACAGGTAAATTTCCCCTGACGCTGCTCAAACTACCATGTCCTAGCAGCCCCCCTGACTTCATATTTAGTCCAAGTTCAAGCGCCTCAAGCGTGGCTACCGCGATGAAGAAAGGGGGAACCAACGCCGTGGCCTGGACGACATCTTCTCGGACGAGGATGAAGACGCAAGCGAGCAGCGACCTTACGGCAGATCGTACCGCCAAGCCGACGAGTTCGACGATTTCATCGAAGAAGATTTCCCTGAAGACCCTGAGGAATTAGAACAACAACGAGAAGATGCGGAGGTTGCCCGCCCCAGAGACCGTGTTATTGGAAATATCGCCGACACTGGTAATCTCGATAAGGATGCCTTGGACGATATGGAGGCCATCTTTGGTAATGGCGAGGACTACGATTGGGCGTTGCAGATGGAAGAGGAGGAGGAAGATCGTGAAAGAGAGGAACAGGCCATTGAGCTGAAGGACGTGTTCGAGCCGTCGCAACTTAAAGAGAAGCTTCTGACCGACGAAGATAACGAGATTCGTTTCACCGACGAGCCCGAGCGATTTCAACTCGACCGGAAGACCTTCAAGACTCTTCAGCTTAATGCAGAGCAGTTTAGGGAGGAGGCAAGATGGATCACGAACCAGTTGTGGCCAAAGAAGGGTTTGGCGGCCGACCTCCAGATCCCATTCGGCAAAGCTGTTGGCAAAGTCCTCGAATTCTTCATTGTTGACGAAGTTGAGGTGCCTTATGTGTTCCAGCATCGCAAAGACTACCTACTTCACACCAGAAAGACGCGGAACCCGAATCGTGATGACCCTGATGCGCCAGAGTACGTCATCAGTGCAGACAAGCTCTTGAACCAAGACGACCTTTGGAAGATCTTGGAGTTGGACATCAAGTTTCGTTCTTTCGTGGACAAGAGAAATGCTCTCGAGAAGACATTTGAAAACCTCAAAGGATTGGCAATTCACGACACAATTGTGGAGGAGATGATTCCAGAGGCGACCACTATGGAAGAACTTCAAGATTTGCAAGACTATTTGCAGTTCCAGTACGGTCCACAGCTCAAGGACCTTGCTGCTATGGCTGGAAATCTCTCATTAACAAAACGGCCAGGCTCGAAATCGAATTTGCTTGAACGGGTCCGCCAAGGCAAGGCCTACAGCTTCGTCCGTGCTTATGGAATCTCAGCGGATCAGCTTGCTAAGAACGCCTTGCGACATGGAAAGAAGATCACTCCTGATGATGACGCTCAATATCCCATGGACCTGGCTGATAGTTTGGTCGACGACAACTTCGACACAGGCGACCAAGTTATCAACGCAGCTCGACAGATGTATTCTGAAGAATTGTTCGCAAGCCCAAGGATGCGCAAACATTTTCGAAATTCGTACTACCAGGCTGCTGAGATCAGCTGCAGGCGAACTGAGAAGGGCCTACGTAGAATCGATGATTCTCACCCATACTATGAGATCAAGTATTTGCAAAACCAGGCCATTGCTGATCTAGTCCACCAACCAGAGCTTTTCCTGAAGATGATGAAGGCCGAGGAGGAAGGCCTTGTCACCATCAAGCTTGATATGCCAGCCCGATATGACTTCCGGAGACAACTTTATCAGGAGTTCGAGTCTGAGAACTTCAGTGACCGGGCCGAGCAGTGGCGGGAAGAGCGCAAGAAAGTACTTGACCTTGCGTATCCCAAACTCGAAAGGATCATCGCAAAGAATGTCAAAGAAGTCATTCGAACTTTCTGCCAAGATGAGGTGCTCAAGATGTGTCGAGAAGAATATGCAAAACGGCTCGATCAGGCACCCTACAAGCCCAAGGGCATGATACTGGGCACTACACCTCGTGTCCTAGTTCTCTCCAATGGCATGGCCGATCCTGCCCGCGATCCTATCTGCTGGGCATGGGTTGAGGAAGATGGTCGTGTGATTGAGCAAGGAAAGCTTGGGAACCTTGCCAGAGATGAGCGCCAACGAGAAGAGTTTGAGGAGCTGGTCAAGCGTCGCCGACCCGATGTGATTGGCGTTAGCGGTTGGTCTGCTGAGACGACTAAGCTGGTACGTGACTTGGAGAGCCTTGTCAACGAGAAGGGCCTTATGGGCCCTGAGTTTGAGGACCCAGACACCAATGACTATCGAACAGAGCCATTGGAGGTTGTGGTGGTCAATGATGAGGTCGCCCGTTTGTACAAGGACAGCCCTCGTGCACTTGCCGAGCACCCAAGTCTGAATCCTGTGACGAGGTACTGTGTTGCTCTGGCGCGATATATGCAAAACCCTATGAAGGAATATGCTGCTCTCGGCAAAGACGTTGCCTCCATTTCATACCACCCTTGCCAAAACCTTCTCCCACCTGATAAACTGGCCAAATACCTCGACTCCGCCATGGTTGACATGGTCAACCTCTGCGGTGTTGATATCAACGAGGCCATGAACGATCCCTACACCGCCAACCTTCTTCCTTACGTGTCTGGATTGGGTCCCCGTAAGGCAACAAGTGTCATCAAGGCCATCAATGCTAATGGCGGTGCTGTGGGTACAAGAGATGAACTTGTGGGTGATCCAGATAGTGGCAAGCTGCCTGTCGTTGGCCCCAGAGTTTGGAACAACTGCGCCAGCTTCTTGTTCATCGAATATGAGGCTACAAATCCTGCTTCGGACCCCCTAGATAACACACGAGTTCATCCTGAAGATTACGAGCTCGGACGTAAAATGGCTGCTGATGCTCTTGAGCTTGATGAAGAGGATGTCAAAGCGGAAACTGACGAAAATGGACCCGGAGCGATCGTCCGCAAGCTGTTCAAGCAGGACGAACAAGACAAGGTCAACGAGCTAGTCCTGGAAGAGTACGCAGAGCAACTGGAGAGAAACTACAGCCAGCGCAAGCGCGCTACGTTGGAAACAATTCGTGCCGAACTCCAGGCGCCCTATGAAGAACTTCGACGGAATTTCGCTCTCCTGTCAGCATCCGAGATCTTTACCATGTTTACTGGTGAGACCAAGCAGACACTGTGTGAAGGCATGATTGTACCTATCAATGTTCGGGTTGTGAAGGATGACTTCGCCATTGTTAAGCTCGACTGTGGTATCGAAGGTCGTATTGAGGGTCATGAAATCAACCATCGTTCGTCCGTCAAGGATGCCCTGACCTCGGGACAAACGACGCAGGCAAAGATTTTGGACATCAATTATAAAGACTTTATGGCCAAGCTATCAATGCGGGATGAAACCCTACGTATTCCGTACAAGCGCCCAATCAACCTCGGTCGAGACGGGTGGGACTACGCCCTTGAAGCAGCAGATAAAGAAGAGTTGCGAGAAAAGGACAAGACCACGGGACGAACCCAGCGTGTTGTCAAGCATCCCAATTTCAAACCGTTCAATGGCCTGCAAGCAGAAGAATATCTGGGATCGCAGCCCAACGGTGAGGTTATCATTCGGCCCTCATCCAAGGGTAACGATCATCTAGCAGTGACCTGGAAGGTCGCTGATGGTGTTTACCAACACATTGACGTGCTCGAGATGCAGAAAGAAACAGAATTCTCAGTCGGCAAGCTGCTGCGCGTGGGCGGCAAATATACGTACACTGACCTGGACGAACTGATCGTGGAACACGTCAAAGCCATGGCGCGTAAAGTTGAAGAACTGATGCGACACGATAAGTATCAGAACCGATCCCGGGGAGAAACAGGTAAGTTCCCACACACCCTGGTGGTCACAGACACAAGGTATGATGCTAACGATAGATGTAGAAAAATGGCTTACAACGTACATCGACGCCAATCCCAACCGATCGGCTTACGCGTTCTGCATCGACACGAAGCATCCTGGATACTTTTGGTTGTGCTTCAAGGCCAGTAGGTCGGCCAGGGTGATTGCATTGCCTGTGCGTGCGATTCCACAAGGGTTTGAGCTCAAGGGGTATCAATATCCTGACATGCGAGCGCTGTGCAACGGATTCAAGCTGCGATATCAGAATGAGTTCTCCAAGATGGGTCACCGGTAGGAAATGGGGGCCTATTCTTATAATATGCATAGGTGATATGCTGAGAGAGGGAGAAATGTATTTGTTTGATTACGCAGAATGGGCATTTTCTGGGACGGGGATGACGCTGCAATTGTATCATTGAGGCGCAAGTCGACGATATCTCTTTATTAAATAAGCAAAGGGGTTGTATTAGACGCCGTCTCGATACGGCGAAGATAGGGGGAAAAACAACAATTAAGAGAAGCCAATTTGACGCATGCTTAATGAGTCTAAATGGATAAGCAACACAGCCATATGACACAAACCTGGCTTCACCGTTAACTGATCTGTGCTGATAGCGCATGTTCTATCTTTGTCACCGCAGTGGTTCTCGATGGCCTGGGCTGTGAAGCTGGCCTTGTTTGGCAATGCGACAACAAAACAGTGGGGAAGGTCACAAGACCTCAACCTGAGTCTTTGGCGGCGTTTCTAGAATCGGGAGGATCCTGCTCAGGGTTTCCATTCGGGTCACGAGAAGCAGACATGTCATGAGTAGCGAGCGGATATGGATATCGAAACCCTCAAGTATGCCGAAAACGGATTCAAGTCACCGATAAGTGTTGAAAAGAACTCTGAATTCGATTGGCGCCTGCGATTGGCGGGATCCTGTGATAGCTATACCAAATGGGCCAATAAGAAGGGTCATGTGCTCTTCAGCTTCATGTTGGCAGAGTCAGTCCTTGCTAAGATCCATTGATCGCTGGGGGCTGAGTCGAACAGACACGAGGTCGGGGCGGTATCGGAGATGGTATAGTTAATCTTGGAATACCAATTTCCCCTAGGCCTGATTTTTTGAGACTCATGATTCCTCTAGGGATGAACGTATAATATTCTTTCGGCCGTATATGGTGGGGCTGATTTCAACATAAAGGTGTACAGTATGTATCAATAATTATTTGAGACACCCATGGCTCCCTATCGTGTGATTCTATGTCTGTATGTGAACCAGAGTTATCTAAAGGCGGAGTACGGACTATCGCAGCGCATATCTTGCAGTTGGAAGATTCCTTGTGCCATTCCTACTGTCCAGTACGCTTTTCTTGCGTGGCTACAAGCCATTACCATCTACCAGGTACGAACCTAGGTAGTAGGTACTGCGGTTGGTATACCTATCACTTTCAGCGGAAGACAAGCCGCCGGTACCTGCGTGTCTTACCGGCTTACCCCAGATCTGGTCCCATAATTATAAGCGGGATTGTCACTCATGACTTTGTGGGGTCCGTCAGCCTCTGGGCCACTTGCAGCCAAAAGCCAAGGAAGAGTCAAAAACTAAGGTAAGAAGACCTGTACTGATTGTAGAAACATGGATGCCAATATCAATTGTATGGAAACTGGACTGTGAGGTCATCCCATGCCAAAGAGTTATTATACATCAAGAACGGTGATAATTCAATCTGTACTATACAGAATCGAGGTTTCAAGTTCACGAATCCAGGGACCTTGCATTTCAGCATCAGCATCAGCTTATAGAAACCCAAATGGTGTTCCCAGAAAAGACGCAAAGACACTGGATCATAGCATGGCCCCTCTTTGCTTTGGGAGGTCAGAGAAAGACAGTGGCTGAGTTCAATTCCACTCATTGATCGGGAGAGATTACACAGAGAGTGACATGATGGAATTGAACAGGTACTTTCCACGTCTGTTTCATTCAATTACATGGTAGAGTCTCACTTGAAACCAGACAGTTTCTCTACCAGTCTACGTACTTGGTTCTTTGCAAATGGAATGCTGGAAGCTGTCCCCCGCAGTAGGTACCTAGGTAGTTGGTTGTAACGTGCTTCAAGCTGTACCTACCTACTGTATAACACGTTAGACTGTAGCTTGGTTGGTGTTGTTGGACCATAGAGTTCGGCCAGCGGCTGCTTGCGCATGGTCACGCGATAGGCAGTCGGGATGGGACATGCGAGATCCACTTATTAGTATCCATCAGCACAGCAGATGAGCCGGAGGTGGAGAGGTGGGTACTTGCACTGGGTGAAGCTGCAGGCCTGGTCTTTCCATGATGGACCCTGATGAGGCAAGTTCGATCAAGTCAGTTCATTAGCTGGCCCCCTCCGCCTCTTCTCTTTGCGCTCTGTAATTCTCAATTGTCCAATTGAAAGCCTGTCATCCATTGGGAAGCTGCGGCTGCTTCCCCTCGTGTAAAATGGTGCTGGGTAGGCGGGAAGGAGCATCGGACTGCAATGAGCTGATTGGATACAAGGTGATGCCATCACGCATAGTCCCTCGCGTGACTCCCGGGATATAAAGGCAAGCCCCCCTTCCAAACAAGCAGGTTCATAGATCACTGATAAATTCTCTTGCTTCGTCTTGAATTATCAGTTCTTTAAGCTAAAGATCTTGCTATCACAACCCTTCTTTCTCTTACACAATATTTCACCCATAAATAACCATACCCTCATCGAACTCATCTGAGTCCTTGACAACCTACCTACCTACCTACCCACTCCGAGATTCAACGCCACCTCTTTCAATTCCACGCCAACTTACGCATCCTACCGCGACAGCGTACTGTCGAGTCGCCTGGTGTTAGTTCTAAAACATTCTGTTGCTCAAAAGTGAGTTTCTCAAATCCTTCAGTCTTGTCGTTCCTCGCCTAGGTACTCCTCCTGCTCCCCTCTCTCCGTATAGCGACTTATATACACGGAGTACTTGGGCACCCCGCACCTGGCGTAGCTCAGGTAGACTCTAGAGGAGGTATGCTCATGTTCACTGGCGACTGCCGTTGGTGACGTTTGGCCCGTCCAATCCGTTTAAAACCAGATGAGCTCCCCTTCCAATTCTCGCGTACCCCAACCCCTCCTTCCATCATTCATCATCCTGTTCATCATTTTACATCTTTCATCTCGCCATACCATCACAGTATCATCTCTTCTTCATATCACCTTCACATACATTCCAAAAGTCAGCCTATGACCACTTCCTTGTCATGCCATGGTACTAACAGATACTGCTCACAGTGACCCGATCTCACAAGGCCAACGACCGTGACCACAAGGGTATTGCCGAGGGAACCGCACTCCCCACGGAAAATGTCCCTCGTTTTTTTGGTAAGAACGGTTTTGCCGATGTCGACCCAAAGAAGGTGAAGAAAGACGGCTCTGGTCGAGGCAACTGGTATGTTAGCCTAATACAACCCCCATGTTGCCGTCTCCACATTTCACTTACACGACCTGCAGGGGAACCGTCAACGACGACATCGCTGACGAACAATTCACCTTCACGAACACTAGACGCCGCTCCAACAGCAGCAGCTTCTCTCACCACGTGAGCGACCTCAAGACCAAATTTGAGGTCAACGAGCCCGAGCCGGTCTTCGAGGAGTCACTTCACGGCCCCGAGGAAGAAGACCACGAGGATCTCTCGAAGACCGACTCATCCGAGAGTGGTCGGTCCTCATCCTAATCAGATTATCGAGTCCTTACCAAGAGATTGGTAGTCACTGCTTGCTGTCATACATACTATGGCAGGGGCATCTTTGAGGGTTCACGTGTATTGGAATTGCGGCGCGAGCTTGATCTTTGCTTTACAACTACGAAACGACACGAGACTAAACGAATGAAATAACAGAAACCAAACTGCCTTCTGGTGGGGTCACCGGGTGGAATGCCTGGGGGATGTGGAAAGGGATATCGGCGGAATTGTTGAAACACTCGTGACTTACTCAGATCTCTACGTGGATCATGCATGGTTTATGACCGCCTGCGAAAGCAGTCTTTCCAGCGGAACAATGTATTACTGTATAACTATCTTAACTTTCGCACCGAAGCGAACAACAAGGCTGCTTATGGCCGAAATTAGGCACAGTTAATATTATCAGATGCCTTTTCAATTTGAACAGCTCAAGTGAGGGAAGAAGTCGACCGCGCGTTCAACTCCTACAAAAAAAATCATCTTAAATTATCAAGCACTTATTTAATTGCCGGGCCTTTAAATCCCAAAATTGATCATTCTGCCGTATCGGGCACCACTTTGTTCATCGATTATCAGGTTATGGCAATGCCATATCTGGGAGCAGCCATTTTGCGCTCGAGCGTGCTGAGTTTTACGCTGGGTTAAGTTCTGGAACAACTCACTCGCTTGGAATTATTAGGAGGAGATACTGAATGGTAAGAGTACTAAATATCTTCCTCTATTATGGGTGTAAATATCACGGAAGCGTCGAATACATGAATGGCCGGGTTTTTTCATCTTGCATATATCTGTAATATATAATCGGTTTGGTGGCATTGACGTCGTTGTCCCTATGTCCCCTGCACCTTACTTGCCGTTCTTTGGTGGAGTGCGACTCCGTCACCATCCCGATTGATTCAGCATTTAACTAGTAAACCAGTAAACACACTTTCTGTTGGGAGGTACCTTACGCGGGGGAAGCTGCCAATCCCTGCATGTTCCATGAGCTGTTAAGCTCAGCCACCAAGGCTGATCGAACAGACCGGATGAGGCTACTTCATGGTCCGTGCTTATTCCCCTTGCTCATAATTTTGTGAAAGTTTGTGGCTGCAAGGCTGTGATCGCAATTGCATCTCAGATATCTATCTGCCTGTACAAAATTACGATTTCCGCTTAAAGCTAGATACTGTTCCTGAGTCGGAAAGAACCAGAGAACAAGTCATACATACTTACAAACCGTTGTCCTCTTCTCAATTGATTCACCACTTTCAGTCGGCCTGGGTTGACGAAAGCGCACCGCGACACGTAACTCAAAGATGTCCATTCCTCCAGCGTATCACGAATCCCTTCCTTGTAAGTATCATGCTCTCCAAGTCTCCCTTACTCATTCCTTTGCTAACTGACCTCTAGATGTTGACCAGGAACCGACCCCGGAAGCTCTGGCCGCAGCCCGTGACCTTATCGCTGCCGAAGCATCTTCTCAACCTCCCCTGCCGACTTCCAATCCAGAACCCTCCTTCACGCCCGTCATGATAGCCGAGCTTGAGCGCGTCTCCAGATCCATGCCACTTGCACCGCTCGACTTAAGCCGTTACGAGGCTCCTTCTCCTAGCGCTCCTCCAGCGACCGCCCTGCCTGCTGCCGCTATCGCACATAGCTACCTCTCCTCACGTCTCACAAACCTCGAGCTTCTAGAGAAGTGGGGAAAGAATGCTTGGCTCTTAGGGAACCATGGACTCGAGGCGGAGCTCCAGGCATTGGAGCGTGAACTTGCAGCTGCTAAGCGTGAAATCGACATCGTGAACCTAGAGAGGCAGAAGAGGCAGAACGCTGTAGGGGCTGAGATCAAGACACTGGATGATACTTGGCGCACTGGCGTCGGCCGGGTGCTAGAAACTGAAGTTGCGGTTGAAGAACTTCGGAGGAAGATTCGGGAGGAGCTGACGCGGAGGGCCACGGAGGGTCAGGGGCAATAACCAATGTAGTACGCTTACCATGGAATATGTAGAGGTGGTCCGGTCGGTTGTAGAATTTCCCCCCTCAACTCAGGCGTTTTGATACCAACATTGTCTTTTCCATAGTCTTTAAAGGAAGCCACACATACTAAGGTCTCACGGATTTCCTCTAATTTAACAGATCGCTCGTCAATGATTGCATTCAATCTCAGTCTTGTTGCTTTCTACTGCTCATGGTGTGGAGAGATGTAGCATAATGATATTGATATCAACCAAGGTCTCTGATCACTAGCAATACTTGTCTCAGGGAAGCGAAGGTGGTAGAAAACCTCACAAAACGCCATGTCAAAGTCAAGTCCTCCGTCCTTCATTTCTCAATCCAAGCCTAGGCACATCGCCATCAAACATTTACACCCAACCAGCACGATGCGAACCCAACAGCACTACTAAGACCAGTGACGGGGATTCTCGGCGTGTCCAACAAGCCTCAGTTTCATGACTTCATATATCTGCCCTTTTGACTTAGCCGGTGTGGAGAGGATCCATCTCTTCGACACCGGTTGCAACACCCTGATACTTGGTCCTTCGTAAGATGCCCTCTACAGGACCGAGAAGTCGCTGGAAAGCGTTCTTGCCCAGGCTGCCAACCTTGACTGGAGACGTGGCAACGATACTAGCTGCTCGCGGGGCGTCATTAAGCAGGGCAAGCTCGCCGAAGTAATCGCCCTTCTTGTAATGGCAAACCTTGTTGTCAGGCTGTCCAATGTAAGCATCTGCTTCACCACTCTCCAGAAGGTAGAATGAGTGGCCGGGGTCTCCTTCGTTGATGATGACCTCGCCTGCCGCAAATTTCTTTGTTTCAAGAGCATCGGCAATTTTGGAGCGCTCGTATGGGTTCAAACTTGCAAGAAGTGGAACTTCCTCAAGGAAGCTCTCATACATGCGCCTGCGAGCGAAGGTCGACTCCATAAGAATACGGCGGAAGGTAACACGATCGAGTGCCCATACAGTGCAACCGGACTCAGCTGAGACAACCGTCGCAGCTCGAGGTGCATTGTACATCAGTGCCAGTTCTCCGAACGAACCACCAGCCTGAATGTTGCCGACTTGGTTACCCATGCCATCCGGACCGGGTTGAAGCGAACCAGTAGGATTGACATATACGTCGAAAGATCCCTTCTCGACGACATAAAAATAATCCCCCGCATCACCCTGGCTAATAACCTGCAACATCTTGTCAGAATTTCAATTCAACGTCGTGTATACACTACTCACCTTGATACCTTTGGCTGGTATCGGCTTTTCAACAAGAGCACCCAGAATCTGGGCACTCTGTTCATCCTCGAGATGGCTGAAAAGGAAGTTTCCTTCAATAGCACGTTTAAGACGCTCAAGCTGGTCCGCAGACTTCTCGTGAAAAGGTGGTGACCAATTGTCATATGAATCAGCACTTGGCTTCAGAGATTCGGCAGAGACTGATGTTCGGCGACCAAAATTGTACTGAGCAGGGTAGCTATCGGGGTTTGGGAGGTTGCGCGATGGAGGTGCTTCAGATGAAGAGTCGCCTCCAAAGCCACCACCGAAAGGGCCAGAGAACATGGAAGCGGAGTTTGGCGAAGCCCCAAATCGAGGGTTTGTAGGAGATGTGATGGTATCGTTTTCATCTTCTTCGGCAACAGCATGGATTGCGTTGTTCGTCCTCTTTCCCCTGTCTGTCCCAAAAGGGTTGCTGTTCTCCCCAAAGGGACTGGAAAAGGGCCTAGACATGATTTAGAATTGGGACAAAGTTTGTTTTCTTCAGATGTGTTATAAAGCTATCGACAAATAGCCAGAGAATCGATCCCTGCGAGTATTGAAGGTCAACGCAGGTGAGGGGTATCGCGGGGCGAATGAGGAGAGGTTACTCGTCGTCAATTGTCTATTTCGGGTTTCGTTAGCTTCGCACTTTTGAAAATGTTTGCCATAGAAAATACATCGAGTAATGGGCTAAGGTCGTCAAAGGTCAATATTTGGAACCAAGAGCAAACAAGGGATGTGAGAAGGAAATGAAGAGATAATAGTAAGTGGCAACGTGGTGCTGCACAGGAATGATGCTCCAACTTACAGCTACTGAGGCGCTCTTATGGCCAAATCAACAAACGGACAGGCTTGTAGGAGTGTCAGAGAGAGCTGCAGCTGAAGCTTGGAACGAACATCAATGGCATCTGGACGACAAGGGATGTTGCGTACAGGAAAAGTCCCGGGGTCAATGCGCTAGAGGTGAAGCTGGACGTGCGCTGCAATCCACGCTTGTAAAGTGACGTGTTGTGGCGGGGCCTAGATCAAGACCCTGGTGCATAGCCCATGCACAGATCAAAGAGATGAAGCTATGGAGGACAAGGTGAAGGGGAAGGTGAAACGTTGAAAGCAACTCGAATTGGGGATGGGTGCAACAACAGAGCTTGGGTATCGATTGATATGTGCAGAGCTGGCCATCCTCAACGATTTCTCGTTGAATGGAGTGCCCAGACAGCTCTCAGTACACAGCTCTTGTAACCAAACTTTTATTGCAGGCGGGAAATAGTAGGACAGGAAGAAACAGGCTTATCACTCACGCTGAATCCTGGTAACTACACCCTTCGACCTGAGATATGATCAAGCAGGATGACGATGTCCTGGAGGGCTCTATAGATCGGGGGGAACCAGGCGCGGGACAGGGGCCCAATTCTTGATATAATAAGAGACCGGAGAAAATCAAAAGGCGGCAGGAATCTCACATACGAAGGTGGATGTCGAGCAGCTTTGGAGATTCACGGTGTCGTAATGTTGAGAGGAATGATGAAGGGGCCGGGAAGAGTTAATGAGCAATGTGAGTGGGGTTCTGTTGCTCCAATCCCCGCCTCGTCGTCAAGGAGACTGATGGCGATGGAGGAAGCTCAATATAGAAAGGATGAAGAAGGGCTTAGCAGATGCGGGTGTGAGAAATCGAGCTACGAAAGGAACGGCAACGCGAGACAGGATGAGGGTGAGCGAGTTCAGGAAAATATGAATAAAGTCAGGTGGACAAGGAACGACAACGGATGAGTTATTGTCTCCTGTCGTAGCGCGGGCATGTAAAGTAAGGTACTTCCTTAGCTTAGTGCCTACTAGTAGGCTTGCGGCTGGTAAGGTACCTAGAGCAGTAGATAGATCCCAGCACAGAGAGGAGGAGCTTCTCTGGTCAAACCCAGAGGCCTGACCAACGGAATGGGGAGAAGTGGAGACGATTGGGAGCTGGGAGGTGCTTGCCGTCAGGGAAGCTTTCTAGAAGGTTGTGCACGGACCTGTCGGGGGCTCGGGCTTCTCGGGCGCTTGTTCTACAGACACTTCTGCTGCTCTTCGGTGCAGCTCCCAAACTGGGAAGAATCCAAGCTTCCTCTTTCAATGAAAGGATTGGTTGGACTGTGTAGATGTTGTCCTACTGTGCGTGCCGAGTCTTTAGGTAGGTACCTGTGAGCTATCATGACATCGCCGATGATCTTTTCCTTGGAGTGGATCTGCAGGTGAATGCCTACGGGCATCCATCACGCTTTCCCTCTTGACACCTCAATGATCTAGGTACTAAGGTAAGGTACCTACAAGCCTGCCTGCCCAAGGTACCTATATCTAGGTACTAAGGTACCGATCGAAGTGACGAAGCACATGCCACAATGGAACCCAGAATATGGTACCTTTCCCAAATACTAACAAGAAACTGGTGATTTCCATGTGTTGGCCTTTGTCAATGCTCGTAATGATGGCTTTTGAGACTGGATGGCTATGCCAAGTTGTACTTATTCTCTCTCTCTTTTTCCCTTTTTCTTCTTCTCTTTGTTCTTCTCTTTCTTCACAAACTCAGAAGCTGGTTTCCTGGCTTTGGTGATAGTTAGCATGGCTTCTAAGCTGACGCCTTTATTTCCCGAAAGCAGAATTACCTAAAACAACAAAGGGCTTAAGGAACTTGGAGCCGCCCCGCTACGTTCACCCCTTTCCAGCTACGGGCGACTCTGGCATGCAATGAGTATGATGGTTCTTCGCTAGTACTTGGCCACTGAACAATCCTGACATTTCTTATTTCTATCTATGTTAGGCCCAGGCTAGGGGGGGAAATAAAACACCGAACTCGAGATCAACTGTATATAGCAAGATATCTACCTAATTGTTCTAAATAATAAGTAATTAATAGTATATAAATACTATCTATAAATAAAGAAAATCTTAGTAATAATAATTATATATATATTAATAAAAAAAGAATTTTATTTTATTTTATTCTATATA